>NC_091282.1:490995050-491295050 GCF_032444005.1 Ranitomeya imitator | reverse complement strand
GAGCGGGAAGGCTGCGGGGACGCCAGAAGGTGAGAATATCACGATTTTTAATTTTAATTCTTTTTTTTTAACAGGTATATTGTTCCAAGGGCCTGGAGGAGAGTCTCCTCTCCTCCTCTCTGGGTACCAATCGCACATGATCCGCTTACTTTGCACATGGTGGGCATAGCCCCATGCGGGAAGTAAGCGGATCAATGCATTCCTATGTGTGCGGAATCGCCGCGATTCCGCACAATGAATGAACATGCTGCGTTTTTTTCTGGAATTCTGTCGCGTGAAAAAATGCAGCATGTGCACAAAAAATGCGGAATCCATTAAAAATGATGGGATGCTTATGTAAGCGCTTTTTTTGTGGAAAACGGCCGAAAAAAACGCTAAAAAAAACACGCTAAAAATCCTGAACGTGTACACATAGCCTAAAAGAGCCTATCAATCTAGTATGTGATCATGTTATAAAAAGACTAAACAAAGTATTAGGGAGTCAAAAATGAAAAAGTAAAATACCACTTTAAGCAATAAAATATGCATTCATTCACAGACAATTTTTTCTATTGTTTAGGTAATCCACTCTACCTATCTGTAAATTAGATTAGTAATACTTGAGCTCCTTAGGATCTACTGTATGCAATTCAAAGTCTAAAAAAGTTGATGTATCTAAACTACTACTACAAGTGTTAAGGTCAGTTTACAACGCCCAACCAACGGCATGATATGACCGCCGATTGGTGAACTTTTATGGGCTGTCAGTCATTTGAATGCCTCTTTTACACAGGCAGGCCAAAGTAAACAATCTGCACTGAGCGATCTCTACCAGATCCATCAGTGAGTATAGGCTGCATGGTTCTTGGCAGTACGAGTCCTGTTAACACAGGATGATACACCGTCGAGAATGATGATCTTTTATGCTGCCTGTTTACATGTCAAGAGAATCGTGAAAAGATCGTTTTTAATAATGGTCATTCACAATTATCTTGCAATGTAAATGTCCAGTCTTGATGTCAGTGTAGGTATATAAGGACTCGCAGAATTGTATTGCATTCAAATGATAACTTACCTGTACCCCGAAATCTATGCAAACTTGCAAGGAACTTGTGCAGGTCCTTCCCACTTGTGTCTTTTTGACTATATAGCAGCAACTTTCTTGCGTCAGAAAACAACCGAGAAACTCTAAAATTATGCAAAAAAAAACAAAACAATAATTTCATTTTACACAAAAATCTGGAACATTTCACTATGAAGCAACTATTCTAAAAGGTATTGTTCACTTTAAACTACCATTACTTGGTATAGGAGCTGACAAATAGCATTCTTCTCACAATACCTATATAAGCTATTAAGCTGAATGCATGAGACAGTTTACAACCTTTACCTCTGGTTATGACAGCAGTATGGTTGGAGCATCCAGCAACCACTACTTTAACACTAGGACTACCGGACTGGTCACCCCCCCTAGAACTACCGAATGGAGTAATTTATTTTTAGAGTTTCTTGCTCCTGGTATTGTTGTAGCTTTAATTTATAGAATGTATAGAATGTATTTAGAATGTATAGAATGCAAAATAGCAAGAATATTGTCAGGCTGTAGCTCAGTTCTTCTAGCCATATGAGCAATTAGAAAAACTGCAGGCCGTATTCTACAGAAATTACGTAGTCCACTCGAGAGTTCACTGGTTCCCTGACGGATGTTCTGTATATGTCCTGTGTATGTCAAGCATATTTGCAAAAATGCTAATTATTCTAAGTCAAAGCCAACATTTATTCTTAACATACAAGTAAATGAAAACTAAAAGAAATAATAACATTCAGTGATAAAGACTTACATAATATAGTAGGGAGTCAAAATGACTCCCTTTGGTAATTAAAGGTAAATTTTGAAAAAAAAAGTACACTTTTTTTCCAAAATTATTTATTGTCACAAAATCTTTTTTAGCATCCTAAGTGAGTAAAAGTCACCAAGTCTCAAGCCGAAATTCGGAAAAATGTAGTCACGAAAGAGAAATAAAAATTGCGAGGAGTCAAAATGACTCCATCGTTAGTTCTAGTATTAAGTTCAATATAAGCTTTTGATAAAATTGTCTTTATCTCAAATCCTTTTAAAAGGCAAATGATTAAATCATTTTTGCTTAATTTGACTCTGTACATAATCAATAAATACAACACACTGCATATATTAGTTTAGTGAAAACAATGGCTGTGGTTTATCAAGCAATTTTAGCTAGAGTCATAAGAGTTATGGCTAGACTTCTGGAATGGCTAGAGTTCTGGGAATGGCTAGAGTTCTGGGAATGGCTAGAGTTCTGGCAATGGCTAGAGTTCTGGGAATGGCTAGAGTTCTGGGAATGGCTAGAGTTCTGGAATGGCTAGAGTTCTGGAATGGCTAGAGTTCTGGAATGGCTAGAGTTCTGGAATGGCTAGAGTTCTGGAATGGCTAGAGTTCTGGAATGGCTAGAGTTCGGGGAATGGCTAGAGTTCTGGAATGGCTAGAGTTCTGGAATGGCTAGAGTTCTGGGAATGGCTAGAGTTCAGGAGTGGCTAGAGTTCTTGAATGGCTAGAGTTCTGGAATGGCTAGAGTTCTGGAATGGCTAGAGTTCTGGAATGGCTAGAGTTCTTTAGTGGCTAGAGTTCTGGAATAGCTAGAGTTCTGGAATGGCTAGAGTTCTGGGAATGGCTAGAGTTCTTTAGTGGCTAGAGTTCTGGAATAGCTAGAGTTCTGGAATGGCTAGAGTTCTGGGAATGGCTAGAGTTCTGGGAATGGCTAGAGTTCTGGGAATGGCTAGAGTTCTGGCATGGCTAGAGTTCGGGAATGGCTAGAGTTCTGGGAATGGCTAGAGTTCCAGAATGGCTAGAGTTCTGGGAATGGCTAGAGTTCTGGAGTGGCTAGAGTTCTGGAATGGCTAGAGTTCTGGGAATAGCTAGAGTTCTGGGAATGGCTAGAGTTCGGGAATGGCTAGAGTGATGGGAATGGCTAGAGTGATGGGAATGGCTAGAGTTCTGAAATGTCACTGCTTTAAATGTGATAAACTTTTGCACAACTGAAGTTGCGCAAAAATTTTCCAACCTTTGATGCTTTTACACCAGTCCCATCAAATTTTTTAAAAGTTGGTGTAGCTCTGGTGGGAAGAATTATGGCCAAGAATGACTAACATATTAATCATAATTTAATCTACAAAGGTGGCTTATTTTATGGCAGAAATTTACACAAGACCCTGAATATCTACATTTCTTGCAATGGATTGAGGGAGTTGAAGGGTGCACCATATTGATTGAGAAGCGCACGCCTTTTAATGAATTGGCAAATCTTCCTCTGGTGCTACCTTCTTTAAGACTGGATAACACAAAGCTTTCGGGGCCATTGCATCTACAGTATAAACATTCAAAACGAGATATCCTCAGTAAGTTCTTGAAAACCACATTTTATGACACAGACTTGTAATAACAATAATAGTAATTAGAACAGTAGGGCAAAAATTTTCACTTACATGGACCTATTGAAATTTCCAACATTTCCTGGTGACTCTCCGGGTGTTGGGTATCGAAAGCAAGGGTTATTAGCATTGCAAATAATCCCCTGTACCCATGGCAAAGTTCCGGCAGATGGCATTGCTTTGTTTGGAAAATGGCCTGTCGAAAAAAAACAATAAAAAAGACATAAGTATAAAAAATAATACTGTGCATACTGTATGTACCGTGTGGTTAGCAAAATAATAACCCCTCTAGAGAGGAGCTACAGAGGGGAAGGCGACAAGCTAAAGCCCTTAATGGTAATACAGCTGGAGGGGTCTGTGCCTCATTACCATGAAGTCCGTTGAAGGAAGAAAATTTTTGCATATAAAAGGTCATATATATAAAAAAGAGACACAAGAAATAGCAAATATTATGAGACAGCGATTAAAATTTCCAAAGTGAATGACCCTCCTGAATTCTTTCTAGATGGCAGCTTCTTAGAAGCAGCCTGTAAAATTACATTTATACAGAAAATTGCTGAAGTAGACTACGTACAGCGAGTAATAGGTAATTAATAATAAGCAATCATGACACAAGGCAAACATTTAAATACAATTTCCAAGAATACATCCTTATTGCTCCAGATGTGCAGCATGAAATTCTCTGTGTAATGTCACCAATGATCTCTTAAAAACCCATCACATTCTGTTTGCATACTTGAACATAGGCACATACATAGAAATCATGGGGCCCCATAGCAGACATCCTAATTCCCCCCAAACACACACACTCCTCGCCAACAAAATAAATAAATTGATATGGCCACAGAAGAGCATATCTCGGAACTTTGCAGCCTTTACAAAATACTTTTCCTCCCACTAGAGCAGGAGATTTCCCTTTCATTGCACCCATAAAGCATGATGCCATCAAAAGTGCCGTACAAACACTGTATAATACCCACACAGTGAATTCCTCCATAGTACCCTCCACACGCACAGTATGATGACCATACTGTACCCCACGTCAACTACCCTGGAAAAGTATGGTCACCTCAACATTGTATGAACCCCCAACAGTAACCCTTACACAGCCAACATTTGATACATGAACCTGGTTTTAGTGATCTGATCCATGGTCTTTCCTTAGAAGTGCCCACCGGTGACCGTACGTGTAGGCTTTTATCCCTCACCTAGAGATAACTTGTGAATAATAAGCATTTCTAGACCTGTTGAACCTGACTATAAATTTTAGCGGGCGCAGTTTGCCATCAGAGATAGTTTTTCTTTTAGGGCTTGTGTAGACGACCATATTTTTGTTCTGAGTAAAATGAAGGCATTGTATAAAAGCCTACTTTATTATATACAATGCTCTGAATATTTTGGCGAAGTATAGCATACTTTTATATTATTCTCACGTTATATATTTTGCCTAGTTGTTATTTTTTTTTGCCAAAGCATAAAATAAGAGGGATCACTGTTTTAACGTATAAAAAATACTACGGTAATTATGAATATAATAAACAGCTGAAATGAGATTATTTTATTATTAAACCCTAATTGTATCCTTTTAGTTAGTTATTTATTAGCGATAGGAAATGAGTATTGATTAATGTTAGGAAATGTGTACAGATTAGGTTGAGGATTAGGAAATGTGTAATGAGTAGTGTCAGGAAATAGATTAGGGTTAGGAAATGTGTACAGAGTAAGGCCGGGTTCATATGTTCATATAAAAAAAAACACAGTCCACTCCAAATAACGGCCCTGACTGGATCTGAATTCAGCTGCATATCATAAATCGGACCAGACCAGTACTTTTTTTTTTTTTTTCTTCACACAGAGCCATTTTTTTAGGGGAGAATTGCTGCTGTGTTACATAGGTTAATATTGTCTCAGTATGCTGTATGTTGTACATATGGACATAAAATATGACCAAATGGGTCCGGCCTAAATTTGGATATGTTATCGGATCAATACATGGAAGTATCATAAAGGGAGCAGGAGTTTTCTCACCTGTGCAGCACTATAGAAATCCTGAAAACATGGCGTGTTGGGGGCCGTGAGGACTGGAGTTTGGGATGGTCATGAAGTCATTTTTCCCAATGTGGAGTAGACTGTCAGAATAGCAGTGGAGCACAGGACGGTTTCCAAGAGAAAGAGATCAGCAAGAAGAGTCACAGGACCCTGGTCAATTGGCCTTGTTGGTGGATGCCAGACCAGAGCCTTACGAATCTTCTCTCCTCTGCCGGTATCCTAAGCGCTTATTTGGTTAGTAAGATGGCGCAATGTCATGCATATGTCATGCCGCAGTAATATTATCACACCAAGTCTAGATATTAGAAAAGGTGTCAGGAATATTGCCAGGTAGGAGGAGGTTCTCATGGCTCTGGGCTGGCAGGGAAGTACTACCGACGTTGCCGCTCGACCCATGCACTGCAATTATTTCTGCTCAACTTTAAAATATGCTGCCTTTTTGTTTTTTTCTATAAATATCCCATTTCACTCTTAACTTTTAAAGAAGATTGGAAAATCCTGTTCACCTGGGAAACCTTTGTAAAATAGGCAAATGCCTCAATCAAAAAAAAACTGACAGTAGCTACAGTGCGTGCAAGTGCAGAAGGCCACGCGGCTGCTATGGGTTCTGTGAGACAGTGGTGGCGCGGTGCCAGTGCCCCGCACCCGCCATTGCAACTTTAACTGTATCAGCATCCTGGACTACATAGCGCCTGCTGCCCTGAATTGTGCATGGGGTTCAGAATGCTTGCTGCAGAGACCAGAGCAGTGGGGGAATGAGGAGGAGAAGAGGTGAGTATTGTGTTTTTTTGTTTTTTGTTTAAATCTGCAAGTACATTGTGGTGACCATAATACTGTATAGAGGACTATGGGGAGTGCATTATACTGCATGGATTATGGGGCCTGCATTATACTATATGGAGGATTATGGGCTGCATTAAACTATATGGGGAACTATGGAGCCCATTATGCTCTATGGAAGTCTGTGTGGGGGCTATTATAATATATGGAGGTCTATGTGGGGGCCATTATAATATTTGGAGGGTTATGTGGGGGCCATTATAATGTATGTAAGCAATTATACAGTGTTTAGGTTTGCGTGGGGGCCATTATACTATTTGAAGGGCTAGTGGAGGCCATTATACAGTGTGGTGAGGTGTGGGGGCCATTATACTGCATGGATGGTCCAGTAGGCTATGTGCACACAGAACGTTTTGAGGAGTCTTTTGGACTAACTGAGCTCCAAAAACGGCCTGAAAATTGCTCATAAAACACTTGAAAGACTCTTCCTATTCATTTCTATTGAAAATAACTTGTTAATAGGTTTAGTCTTTTGATTGGTATTAATTAGTTTTAGATTTTTAAAGACACCGTGGGTTTAAAGGAAGTGACCTGACGATTCTACAGGTGTTTTCTGTTATTAAGTCGCTACATACAGTACAGACCAAAAGTTACAGACCTTCTCATTTAAAGATTTTTCTGTATTTTCATGACTATGAAATTTGTACATTCACACTGAAGGCATCAAAACTATGAATTAACACATGTGGAATTATATACTTAACAAAAAGTGTGAAATAACTGAAATTATGTCTTATAGTCTAGGTTCTTCAAAGTAGCCACCTTTTGCTTTGATGACTGCTTTGCACAGTCTTGGCATTCTCTTGATGAGTTTCAAGAGGTAGTCACCGGGAATGGTCTTCCAACAATCTTGAAGGAGTTCCCAGAGATGTTTAGCACTTGTTGGCCCTGTTGCCTTCACTCTGCGGTCCAGCTCACCCCAAACCATCTCGATTTGGTTCAGCTCTGGTGACGGTGGAGGCCAGGTCATCTGGCGTAGCACCCCATCACTCTCCTTCTTGGTCAAATAGCCCTTACACAGCCTGGAGATGTGTTTGGGGTCATTGTCCTGTTGAAAAATAAATGATGGTCCAACTAAACGCAAACCGGATGGAATAGCATGCCGCTGCAAGAAGCTGTGGTAGCCATGCTGGTTCAGTATGCCTTCAATTTTGAATAAATCCCCAACAGTGTCACCAGCAAAGCACCCCCACACCATCACACCTCCTCCTCCATGCTTCACGGTGGGAACCAGGCATGTAGAGTCCATCCGTTCACCTTTTCTGCGGCACACAAAGACACAGTGGTTGGAACCAAAGATCTCAAATTTTGACTCATCAGACCAAAGCACAGATTTCCACTGGTCTAATGTCCATTCCTTGTGTTCTTTAGCTCAAACAAGTCTCTTCTGCTTGTTGCACCTGTCATTAGCAGTGGTTTCCTAGCAGCTATTTTACCATGAAGGCCTGCTGCACAAAGTCTCCTCTTAACAGTTGTTGTAGAGATGTGTCTAAAGCTAGAACTGTGTGTGGCATTGACCTGGTCTCTAATCTGAGTTGCTGTTAACCTGCAATTTCTGAGGCTGGTGAGTCGGATACACTTATCCTCAGAAGCAGAGGTGACTCTTGGTCTTCCTTTCCTGGGGCAGTCCTCATGTGACCCAGTTTCTTTGTAGCACTTGATGGTTTTTGCCACTGCACTTGGGGACACTTTCAAAGTTTTCCCAATTTTTCAGACTGATTGACCTTCATTTTTTAATGTAATGATGGCCACTCGTTTTTCTTTTCTTTACTGCTTTTTTCTTGCCATAATACAAATTCTAACAATCTATTCAGTAGAACTATCAGCTGTGGTCCCACCAGACTTCTGCACAACACAACTGATGGTCCCAACCCCATTTATAAGGCAATAAATACCACTTATTAAACCTGACAGGGCACACCTGTAAAGTGAAAACCATTCCCGGTGACTACCTCTTGAAGCTCATCAAGAGAATGCCAAGAGTGTGCAAAGCAGTCATCAAAGCAAAAGTTGGCTACTTTGAAGAACCTAGATTATAAGACAAATTTTCAGTTGTTTCACACTTTTTTGTTAAGTTTATAAGTCCACATGTGTTAATTCATAGTTTAGATGCCTTCAGTGTGAATGTACAATTTTCATAGTCATGAAAATACAGAAAAATCTTTAAATGAGAAGGTGTATCCAAACTTTTGGTCTGTACTGTACTTTACATCAGAAATCAATAAAAAGCCTAGAAAAAAACCCCAGCACTGACGCTCGTTTTTTGTTTTGGAGCGTTATGAAGCGTTATTGAGGAATTTTCATCTCAAAAAACACCAGTGATTGATTCACTGCGTAATAAATTTCCAAAAACATTAGAAAATAGCCCACAAAAAAAGGTTTACAAATGCTAAAAATATTAAGGCCAAGTTCCCACTGTGGGGTTTTTTGCTGCATTTTTTGTGTTCAGAAAATCAGCTGTGTTTGGCAGTTCAAGCAAAGTGGGTGTGATTTCACAAAGAATCATGTCCACTGTGCATTTAAAGACATTGTTTTCCCACCGATCCAGGGTAGATGTTCTGGTGGCGCACCACAGTTTTTGTTTATAGGCTCCCAGATATTAACAATGATTACATCAGTATGATACATGGCTACTGAGGTCAGTGATTGACTGCAGTGGTCACATGCCAGTCTGTAAATACTAGTAGGGTCTCTACAGCACCTTGTATTGAAAAGGTGAGGGTTTTTCATTTATTTTAGTAATTTTTTCTAACTTTTTAACTCCTAGTAAGGCTGTGTAATATACCAGACAGCACTTTATCGCACAGACTGGTAACATAAACCATGCTAATGGACCTTGATCAATATTGTTTTTCCTCCACAAACAGCAGATATCTACTGACACAGGTCAGAGTGACTAGAAACTGATAAAGCCTTACATTTGAACAAACACAGAAGCTTCAAGTGATCAAGTAAAATAGAAAGAAGCCTTTGCCCCACTTGCTGCACCAATATGCCGTAATCATTAGAAACATTATCACATTAATACATAAATATACTTGTCACTATAAAAAAAATCTGCAGGTAGTATGTTTTAGAGCTTCATGAACTGAACAGATGAATTTTAAAGGGGTTGTTCACGGAGTCACTCAGGGCTCGCATGACACTGTTATGCAAGGTGAGCCCTGTGGCCCATCAATAACAGCTATTAGGCTGCACCACCCTCGCTTTTCTGGG
Organism: Ranitomeya imitator; assembly: GCF_032444005.1. Lineage (NCBI taxonomy): Eukaryota > Metazoa > Chordata > Amphibia > Anura > Dendrobatidae > Ranitomeya > Ranitomeya imitator. The sequence continues at coordinate 491,285,519 of NC_091282.1, read as the reverse complement.
ATGACTGCCGAACAAACAAGAGAAGTGAGAGCATGGCAGCCCAATAGTGGCCACTGATTGGATGCACAGCTCACATGACATAACAATCCAGCACAGACATCCCTTGTTCATGACCTGCATTTGGTTGTACTACTGCCAGGCAGTGGGTGGCAGTGGTGGCGCTTCTGATACTGCTATAGGATCCCATATTCATGTTATTGCTTTTTTTCCTTTTACACTATCTAGTCTATTACCATTGCCACATTTTCTTTTACCATACATTTTCTACAAAATTATAATTAACTTTTGACAATCTTTTCAACTTCATTTACTCAGCCCCTGCCAAAGACACACAGTAGCTAAAAATGCTAGGTACGGTATGTAGGTACAACAAAAAAAAGCAAAATCTGGCAGCAGGCCACAGTATAATTGGGCATCTAAAAATGTTCATTTTAAACAAAAGGTATCACAATAATAATAACTTCCACAACTGGATGAATTTAAATAAAATGTCCCTGTGCTGAGATAATCTTATAAATGTGCCCCTGCTGTGTACTGTGTAATGGTTGTGTCTGATCGTACAGGGACATGGTCTCATCATACCACATCTACTGGGCAGGGGAGGAGGCAAAACAGTATACAGACATTACAGCAGGGGATTGCAAGTAATTATTTCTTTGAGGTACTGTAATGTTTGTATACTTTTTTACTTCCTCTTCTGCCCAGGAACTATGGTATGATCAGACCATGTTCCTGTACGGTCAGACACGGCCATTACACAATACACAGCAGGGGCACATTTATAAGATTATCTTGGCACAGGAACATTTTATTCAGAAACATCCAATTATGGAACTTTTTATTATCCCAAGACCTATTGACTAAAATGTACTTTTGTTCTTGGGGAAAACCCTTGTAAAATGGCTGCTGCATTCCTTGCCTTGGCTTTTATACAGGTTATGATAGTCCCTCCTGATGGACTGCTATTCCATGTTATATGTGAGCTTCGAGGCATTATAATAAAAAAGGCTAGCATACTGTGACTTTTACAATTTTCTGAAATATGTAAACTAGAAAGGGGCAATTTGCACAAATTGTCCAAATTCTCTTGGACCGGTAAATTTCATAAAATTCTACACTAATTTCATTCGCATCAATTGGATTTACTTATCTTTACCACTAAGCTCTGAATAATCAGTGCTTAATAGCTATAAATTACATTGTATGCTGAATGTTTTCTCACAAAACATATCAACCTGTTTCGCTTGTTTTTGAGTATTTTGAGCCTTTCTGAATTTTTACGGAACCCAAGCTATTAAATATGGGTATATTTTGATCACTGTATTTTCTGATGTTTTGTGTATGTCTTCTAGCATCTGCCCTACTTCTCTTCTGCATGTAGAGACTCCACAGTCATAGACTGGACTACAAGACTATAGTCCATGTTTACAAGGCGAAATTGCCAAAAATGATGGGGATACAGATGACTTTAGCAGTGAACCTTGAACGCAGCACACAGCAGCTGGTTGTATGAGATAAAACTTTTCTACTGGGTTATTGCGTTACACAGAGAGCAGGCAGTGTTTTTTGATTCCTTTTCAAGGTTTAGTGTTCTAAAACCTCTGCTCTCTGCCAGAGTCAACAGGAAACAGCAATCTGTACTGTACAATGAAGAAAATGCAAAAAAAAGCGCTTTCGTAGTCCAAAGAACCAGCTAATAAAGCAATAATAATGAACCATATGAACTTCTTTTTTACAGTATTCACATATAGTTCCTCTTTCTGGAAAAGCCTGCATTTCAGACAGCATAAAAGCATGTGGAATCATGTCATTTAGCGAGTCGTAGACCTCACATGTTTGGATGTAAGAACTGTAGTACTTTTACACTTTATCTCCAAGCTTACTGTCCCCAAATTAATCTTTAAAGGGGTTGTGCTAAGAAAATAAGTGAACTCCTAGCCACAGGAAAGGGCATAAGTTGGTAATCACTGAGGGTCAGATTAATAGCTCTGCTAGCAATCTAGACAACAAAGATCTGCAGAGCGAAGTTTGAGTAGAATGCTAGCCCCCCCACCCAAATACATAAGAAAATAAGGTGGGGGGCTCATGGCTACATAAACCCGAATAGCCTTCATGTTATTCTATGGTTTTTTTACTTCAGCTGTTTTTGTTTATGAAAGGACAAACAAAGGTCAGTGAGTCAGCTCCGATTACCTCAGGAGCAGTTCAAACCGGTTCTGACTGGCTATATTGGCGCCTTTTTAACGGTTTGCTGGAATATTATTTTGGCGGTCTTTTTTTAAAAGTATAAAAAGCCCTGCTTGGTGGTTCTTTCCCCCGTTCCGCCGGATATATGAAGAAAAGAAGATCCCACCCTCCCTCCCTTTATTTATTATCCCTACTGTCGTGATGGTTTACTTGTGGGAAAATCGCCCATTCTATGGGTGGATTGGTTTATTGGTGTTTGGACGATTTTATCTGAGTAATTTATTGATTTATTATATTACTGAGTCTTAATGTAACCCAAAATAACCTTCAGAGCCATTTTATTCCAACAATTTGAATTGTCTTTTTATTATTGGGATGAATGAGTTTTGCGTGGGAATTCACTGTCCATGGGACTGCCGAACGCTGTGCTTTGCTATCCCTGGCGGTCCTATACATATGAATGGAGCAGTGGTGCACATGCTCATTCTCTGCTCCACTCATGAGATTGAGTATATGACTCTGCAGAAACCTGTTCTCATATTCTACTTAGAGGATCCCAGCAGTCATACCCCATTATCAGTAAGTTATACTATATGCTATGGATAAGGGATAACGTGTATACTATGTCCAAAGTCTTTACTAATATGAACAGAACCTAAGAACACATGCAGCTCAAAATGAAGACTCCCTGTAAAAGCCTTTTTATAATGGCAGATAGTCAACCTGTAATGAGTGCTGATCAAGGTTATAGCAATTTTAGAATTTTTTCCAGCATGGATTAGACTCCCAATGATGGAAGATGGCCACCAAAATATAAGAGTCTTAACCAGTAAGAAGCATACTGGGGACTGAATAGCGCTAACTGACTAGATGCTTGGAATTTTTAATTACACAGCTTTTTTTACAACAAGAGAATCACTTTATTATTTCTTCCGGATGGGTGGACAGATAAAAAATACTGTCTTATACTTTGAAAGAGATTAAAAAGAAGTATGTCCATGACTTTTCTATGAATCCGGTGAGGTAGAGTATTTACTTTGATTTCATACTTACATTCATGTTGTTCATAAGGCGGATAAGAAAGTCGTACAGAGATCAGAATGAAGAAGATGAAGAGAGGCCACGCTATTTCAACCAGCAGCTGCAACTGCAAAACAAATCAGACACATATTTACTTTTTTTTAGCTAGAGGTAATTATGACTCTAATGTGCATTGGATATGAACATGTTAAACAATATTGTGTAAGAGCTGCATAAATCATCAGCACAGAGGGGCCCCGCTTTAATTCAATTCCAAGAACTGCATCCCGTCAACTATGTGAAGGTTAACTGAGCTAGTCTGATCTCTCTAGGGGACCTTTTCAGGAAAAATAAGAGCACTCTGCATATGCAGGGCTGCTGCCAACTTCATTTCAGGCCTCCTCTTGTACTTTGCATTTGCCTTACTAAAGTCTCCTAGAAACACAGTTGAGCCCATAAAACATGTCACACACAGGATAGCTCAGGAGAAAAGGCTGATTGTCCAGGGGTGCAACCAGAGGGTAGGTGGGCTCTTAAATACATGTTAATAAATCTAATTGAATAACCACAGCTTTGTTTCTTACATAGAAAGCTACAGGCATTTTTTCCGACATGTACACAGTCACAGATTTTTCTTTACGCTTCCTTAATTTTCCAATTTTGCTGTTCTAAACTCATTTTACAATTCTAAGTGCTATAGTCTTGCCAAGAATTCAATCATTTTCTTTCTTCTTTACACAATAAAAACCACGTATAGGATAAATATTCAGGATCAATTACCCAGGCAGGCCCGGACTGGCCCACTGGAGAACAGAAGAATCCTCCGGTGGGCCCCTGTGCAGGAGTGTTTCATTATCTTCTTATATGAGCAGTACGTTGCACAATACACTTGAATCACTATGTGCAGACAATCGCAGCATCTTATTCATTTAATAATCAGCCCAGTTTATTACTATAAAAATTTGTGAATGAGGATAAAGTCATATTTGCAAGTAGCTGAAAAGTTGAACCCTGGAGTTCCTGGTGGGTCCTTGGCACCCAGTCCTACACTGCACCCAGGCCACTACTAGACTACTTTTTTTTTCAAAATCGTTTATATGCTTAGCCTTGCAAAGGATGCAGATTTGAAAATTTTTCAAATCTTAAAGCTCTCACTTCGATTCTTTTTTCGTGACACATTATACTTTATGATAGTGGTAAATTTTGGTCTATTTGCTTTGCGTTTATTTATAAAAAGATCAGAAATTTAACCGCAACTAAAAGGAATTTTGAATGTTTATACCTTTCACCCAGATAGTCATACCACACAAATTAATAAATAAAATTTACCATATCTCTACTTTACAACAACACCATTTGTCAGATGGCCTTTTGTTTTGTTAGGATGTTAGGAGGTTTCAAAGTTTAGCAGTGATTTTTCAAGGAAATTTACAAAACTTATTTTATAAGAACCTATTCTATTTTGAAGTGACATTGGAAAACCCGCAAAAGTGAGACCATTAAAAAAAACAGCATCCCTCAATTTTTTTAAAACTGCTGTCATGCAGTTTTTTACCCTTCAGATGCTTTTAAAAAACATGGTTCCACATAATTGTGCAGTGTAAATGCACCTTAAGCCCTATGACATACGGAAGGCTTAAAAGATTTGCGGGGCTAGACATAAGCAGGAGGCATTCAGCCTACATGTTTCTTAGCTGCCTACTTCTATTGGTCAAGCTTAAAGGGAATCTGTGAGCAGGTTTTTGCTATGTAATTTGACAGCACCATTATGTAGGAGCAGATTCTGATTGCAGTGATGTGTCACTTATTGGGCTGTGTTTTGCTGTTTCAATACAACCAGTGTTTTATCTGAAAGAGATTATCATTACAGAACAACTTAGCACGTGCAGTGTAGTCCAACCACGCCCCCAGCATCGATTAGCAGCTCTCTGTCACTATAGATTGTACACAGAAAGCTGTGATCTAGTTAGGGTTATACACAGCTCAATATCTGAGCTCTGCTCAATCTACAGCAGAGATAACTGTGGCTCCATCATAATTGCTGAACCCAGTAAACTAAGTGATACATCACTGGAATCAGGGTGTCTGTCTAAGGACTTCATGGTGCTGTCAGATTACCTAGCAGATTCCCTTTAAACTTGTACCATATAATATTGAGATAATACATTTAATGTAACCGGTTTGGAAGACATAATCTCCATAATAGATATACTGTATGTGTGATCTGTTGTGAATATTAACCAGTGTCCAAATTACAAAGGTTATTTTGGCAGAATCTTGTTGGATCGTCTTATGTGTTATCTGGTGTAACATGAACTTGAAACACTAATCAAGAAGTAATAATCTATTGATTCATATCAAAAGTACTGTAACACAGTCGCCAGGACTCTCTCTCCGGATCATTTGCAAAGATGTCAAAATGCTACTCTGAGCTTGGTAACCCATTCAGTGTGCATTTGCCTGGCTCTATAGTGATTAACAATGTTGTAAAAATGGCACATGATACGTATGCAGAGTAATAGATTTATGTTAGTCTTATCAGCCCCCGATAGCCGATCGAAATCACTTGCATGCAAAAAAAAGTTAGTGTATAAAGGTATTTCCAAGTCTGCATCATCCTAAAACTTTTTGGAGGTATATAGGAGAACCTTGATATATAATTCCGACAGAAGGCTACAATAGGTTAATAATAGGCTCCCAAGGGAAAAAAAATGTATGCTGCACGGTATACGTTTTACTTCCTACTTTTGCGTACAAAAATAAAGGGTATGCTCATTCACAATGGCCTAAATTGCCAAAAAGACATTCTTATGGCATAAGCTATGTAAATGGGATCCTAATCATATTTTCCTGTACTGACTATCTGGTTGCAGTGTATTTAACAGCAAAAAAAGCCATAAAAACCAATGTGTGCTAAAAAAACGCAAAAAAATAATACCGCAGGATGCCATTAAAAACTGACAAGAGAAAAATAAAACTGCTTATAAGTGCCACTCATGCTTTCTAGTGGTGATCTCTGACCCCCTCTATCCATGTCATTTAGTCAGCATTGATCATCAGACAAGGGAAGAGACTTTGCCTGCTGATGTAACCCTCACCACCTATTATACTGATACTAAAGGCACGGTAGCTTACCGCAGCTAACTGAGCCATGCTTTACTCCAGAAAGTAGCATTTAGTCATATTTCATCTGATCTTCGAGGCAGATGGCACATTGACCAGATCAGACATGTCTTAATCTCACAAAATCTGTTTTTCTGCTGCCATTTCTCAGAACATGTTCTTAAGATGTTTTATACGTACACTACAATATGGCTATAAGGCAATCATGAGGAGGAGTAAATCTATACAGTGAAAAACGAGTGCACGTGAAAGTTCTGCCATGATAGTATTGCTTTATACAAGGAGGCCATGTCCAAGTAGTTAGCGATCCTTAGGCTGATATGGAATTACAAATTGGATAAACTGCTATTTTAGACATGCACAAACTGACTTTGCCGGATAAAAAAAATAGAAATTCTGGTGCTTGGAGTTAGATAACTGGTGTGAATTGAGGAAGACTACGTCTTTAGAGACAGTATGTAGCAGTACTATTCCAGGCATACGTGTAACAATACCAGTTCATGGTATAACTGGGAACACAACCACCTGCAGATGTGAAAATCCACGGACAAACATTTGTATAGAGAAAGACTCTGGAATGACTACCAGATGGACAGAAACATCTCAATTCCATTCTCACGTTAATCGAAGGGGATAACACCTAATAACTGCATGTTTGCGATCATTTTAATCTGTTATGGGAGAATCCTGTTTAGCGTGTAATGGAAAACAGGAAAAAAAAACAAATTAGCTTTAAGTAAATAGCACAAGGCATAAACTTACGGTTTGCCTCCGACGGTAGGTGAAGTTCTTCCAGAGGAGCAGTCCTAGTTGGGTACAGTAAGTCATCTTCTCCCCGAGAGTCCACACTGCCTCACCTCTGCAGCTCGGGCAGAAGTTGTCGCAGCACCAGAGACTTTAGGTTGCTCATTAACTGGAAAAGAGTCAGAAAGGGAAATGATCATATGCTTCCTGAGGTGAGCACAGCTCCACAAGTCTAATCAGTGTGCAGGACAGATATGTGACAGTGATAGCAGCCAATGTAGACAATATCCTCCAGAACAGCGTGATAACCACCAGAAACTGGGAAGCTATTTCATGGGGAATGATTATATCTGTCACTAAGTCTAAGTTCACATTAGCGTTGCGCCGCTGTTGCGTCGGCGACGCAGCGGCGACGCGCCCCTATGTTTAACATAGGGGACGCGTGCGTCTTTTTGGTTGCGTTTTTCACCACGTGCGTCGTTTCCGACGCTGGCGTCGGACGCACGAAAACGCTACAAGTTGCATTTTCTGTGCGTCCGATTTTGGTCAAAAACGACGCACGCGTCGCAAAACGCGCGCGTTTTTCGATGCGTCGCGCGTTGCGTCGCCGACGCAGGGCGGCGCAACGCTAGTGTGAACGTACCCTTAGTGCTTTCCAAAGGTGAACAACTGACATATTGTGAGGCTGCTTTCAGGATACTGGTCCTTCACTGGTATCTAGTCACTCAGAAATAATTAAAACACATTGGTAAGAGCAGGAGTTAACGGGGAAACGCATTATCATGTCCTCACAATTATATGCCAAGATCAATAGTAGAGATAAACATGACCATGGATATTTATTCTATTACCATGTTATTATTAAAAGAAAACACATCCCCTGAAAATCAAGGATGGTGGGGGACAAAAAAAATATTATTTGGTGGAAATAGTAGACGCAGGATCACTACTGTCTCATAATCCAGAATAAACTCATTTCTGAGCACTGGAGATCACATGGTGCCGTCATGTTAAGGGCTGCTGCAGTTAAAAGCAGCACAACTAAGGCTGTGGTCACACTATTAGAATTTGGTCAGTTTTTTACCTCAGTATCTGTAAGCAAAAACCAGGAGTGGGTCAAAAATACAGAAGCGGTGACGAGTTTTGATTATACTTTTCTTCTGAAAGTTCCACTCCTGGTTTTGGCTAATAAATACTGAGGTAAAATACTGACCAAATACAGACGTGTGACCGTGGGCTAATGATCGAACTCCCAATACCTATGATCCGTGAGTCTAATGTAATTTTCTATATTATCCTTCCATTCATTATATTTAGTACAGTGTGGCTTCCATTCTATCTTGGCTTCCTAGGGCAGGCATGTTCTGTAAGGTTGAGGTTTGTATCATCAGTACTCCAATGAAAGTGCAAGTCATAAACTGCTTTTGTAGATCATTTCGATGAGCTGTAATGCTTTCCACCCGACAGTATACTTTAATTTTACTACTAAGCACGTCTTTAAGCAAGTATGCGGTGCATTTTTCACATTTCTAAAATGTGACATATATGGCCCGGAACAGTATATGCACGGTAAAACTTGAAAAGATCAACCATTTTTACCCAAACCAGCAAACTGGTGTATAGTTCTGTTAAAAAACCTTTATTAAAAGCAGTGTCCAAAATCTGTGCCATCAAGAATGAATAAACCATGGCAGGTTGTTGTGGCTTTATCATACATGCTCAAGGTGTAAATGCAGATACCATGCAGACATCTCCTCCACCATCATGTTACAAGAGCGGGTCATAAGCCTTTACCCAATGCCTTCTCATTCATATACCTAATGTAGATACTACAGATCCACTATGAATCACATCAGCAGATCAAATTAGACTGTAATCAAATTTAATTTAATTAGTGAAATCTTTATGCAGCCTGTAAGGAATAAGTAGATTTCATGTCTACCATCTGCTTGCGAGAACAATTAAAGGGACCTGGATTAAACTTGCCCCGAGCTTTAGACAAGCAGCATACAGAAAACAGTGAAGGAGACTAAAGGCCCGAGTAAACACTGGCTACTTCCAACCATTTACCCGTCTCTCATATACCTCCGTACCATTATTGTGAAATATGAAAAGTCTATATTCTATTTAAGCTACTGATGAAAGAAATATGAATTGTCCTGATCCACTTCTGCTTCCTACTATGTCAGGTAGTCCTATCCACATCCATGGTTCTAGGTCTGGAAGGGCATGGCTCATCAATACAAATTTGAGTGTGAGGTAAGTGGTGAAATGTGGTTATAAGACAAAAGCACTGAGCGAGCAGCATTGTGCATCATTGCTCTTACTATCAGGGTTTCATTACTGTCCATTGGCCAAGCTCATCCAGTAATATGTCATATCAAGACAGGGAAATAAGATACCATACTATTTTTGGCTCAGTAATGCTATTGGCAAATTGAAATAGCCTAAAAAAAGATTTTTGCCATTTTACATCAATACTCCACAGAAGTCCTTTGACATTGGAGACGCTTATGTACTTGGTCATGTATTCTTTATGTTCCATCGACCCGTCTAATGAACACACGGATCTGACTGAAAGAAAGACATTGCACTGGGCTTACAGTAAATGACAGATCAATACTGAGGAGGTACAAAGTATCACAATCTGATTTCTGCTACAATCGGCACCTTTCAACCATACCAAAGCCTCTCTACCTCAGGTGCTAGACCTATCGGGTAATTGCACCTTCAGACAAGGAGACCTCAGTAGGTCAGGGCTGGTGTTTGTCAAAGTGTATGCAGGCATAACAGAAAGGAGAGCTTTCAGTTCAGAACACTGAATCCATTGGACAAAGGCAGGCACAATGCATGCTGGGAGGTGAGTAAGAGGATGGGCCAGCACTAATAATACTGACAGAAAGCTGATGATGAGGAACTACCCTTTCAAAAGGGAAAGGTAATTTACCGGGCATGAGAATCATTGTTTACCTGCAGATAGAGGGTTTATCCTCAGGTAAATGTGTTAAAAGCATGCCTACCTGCCTTACTGGAAGCACAGGTACAGGGAGAAAATGAACTCTTATATCGTCCCTGTAGCCACTCACATTCAATAATAGGGGCTTTTAATGGGCGGTACTGACTGATAGCTTGCACTTGAGTATGTGTGTGCAGAGCAGGCTGTCAGTCACAGTGCCAGGGAGTGATTACAGCACATTCACAATAAAGGGAGTGATGATGGCAATCACTTTGTGTACAATCCTATTACTGACTACGAATGGCTACAGAGACGCTATAAGATCATTTTCTCCTTGTAGTTGTGCTTCCAGTAAGGCAGGCACAAATTTAACACTATTTACCTGCAGATTAATGCTCTATCTGCAGGAGAATAGCGTTTCCAGATATGACAGGTGTATTACACACGCAGCTGTCATCCTTCACTTGATGGAAATATTTACTGTCCTGCCCTAAAAATGTTTTTATATATCGAGACCAGGCAGTGTGGCATGCTGGCATCTTCTCTGACACATGCACTACCACCCCAACCACAGCTATGCCACAGGTTATGTGTGTCTTGCTTCATAAATTGAAGGAGGGTTGATTATATTGCTTTTACAGTATGTACCATTCCCGTAGAAAGCAGTTGTATTTTGCAACCTTACTAGACGTGTATAAAACAGCACAGAACTGTTTCGTCTTATTCAAACCTGGTGCCATTATCGTTGAGGTGAACGAGGAGGCCATTGCCAGCTCTACATGTAAAGGTGCCCATACATTTAGATGAACGTTGGATAAGCTCACCAATATTATTAGGTTCAACGATGGCCATTAGGGGAATTCCAAAATGATCGGCATTCCACTGTAGCAATGGTGCACGAGGGGGGTAAATTGTACAAAATCAGAGAAGTCCCAGCACTCACAGAAGGTGTAACCTTATATCTTTATTATATCACACTGATCCAACTGAACGTTTCATCCCATCCAGAGCTTTTGACAGCAGTAATGCTGTGGAAAGCTCGGGATGGGCTGAAACGTTCAGTTGGATTAGTGTAATCTTCTGTGAGTGTCAGGACTTCTCCAATGCGTATGGTGCGCTGGCTAATTGATGGTCGAATGAAATGTTGATCGTGCATTTCCGATTTCAGACTGACGATCGCATTGTTCTCCCTGAAATAAATCACCCCCCATTGTGTCAGTCGGCAGTGTTCTCACCCCGTAGGATGAGATTGCATCTTTTGGCTGACAGCCTGCTAATGTACATTTTCAGCCTAACAACGAAACGAGAAACAATTAAGTAAGACTGAATTCACCATCTCACCACAGATGATGTGATTATAATACATTGTGCATCAATACATAGAAAAGCTTCATATAGAAGTAACTGTCTCCAACCCCAGAATTAGCGGTAACCCATAAAAACACTGCAGGACAGATACAAAGGTAAAATATGAATATTAATCAGGTATCAATGTTAATCATCACCTTATTAATCCGTTGCAGATCTCTCTGTCAGTTAGACGTAACACAGCCTGACTATAATACATGTTCTCAACCCTTCTCTAAATGCAGAACATTCTTTTGTAAGTTCCCCTAGGTGATGTACTGTACTAACATGCTTTATGTATGGGATAAAATACAAGAAGAAACGTGATAATGACTGGATAACTGACTGGTGACCTGATATATCAGAGTTCAGTGTGCTCATTTTGAGTGAAAAAAAGTCAAAGTTCAATTTTATGGGATCCCCAGGTCTTCACTACTTAGAGGTCTTTCTGTTGTAATCACAAACCACATATTCTAGATGGCATTGGAAGCTCTGTATATGTATATATATATATATATATATATATATATATAGTTGTGCTCACAAGTTTACATATCACGGCAGAATTTTTGCTTTCTTGGCCTTTTTTCAGAGAAAATGAATGATAACACCAAAACTTTTCTCCACTCATGGTTAGTGGTTGGGTGAAGCCATTTATTGTAAAACTACTGTGTTTTCTATTTTTAAATCATAATGACAACCCAAAACATCCAAATGACCCTGTAAAAACAAAACCACGGTCAGGTAGACTAACGAAAATGTTGTCTACAGCTGCCAGTAAAATTGTTTGGGATGCAAAGAAAAACCCACAAATAACATTAGCTGAAATACAGGACTCTCTGAAAACTAGCGGTTTGGCTAGTTGAAGGAAAGATCAATACAGCACGCTATCATCAAATACTGGAGGCAAGTTTGCACTCAACGATTCAAAACACAAGGCCAAGTCGACCTGTCATTGGATACAGCAAAACAAAGTGATGGTTCTGGAGTGGCCATCTCAGTCTCCTGACCTTAATATCATTGAGCCACTCTGGGAAAATCTCAAGCACGCAGTTAATGCTAGACAGCCAAGGAATTTACAGGAACTGGAGGCTTTTTGCCAAGAAGAGTGGACAGCTTTACCATCTGAGAAAATAAAGAACCTCATCCAAAACTACCACAAAAGACTTCAAGTTGTCATTGATCTTAGAAGGGGCAATACTCGCTATTAAGAAATGGGGTATGTGAAAATTTGATCAAGGTCATTTGGATGTTTTGGTTTGTCATTATGACTTAAAAAAGAAAACACAGTAGTTTGACAATAAATGGCTTCACCCAAACACTAAACATGAGTGGAGAAAAAGTTTTGGTGTTATCATTCATATTCTCTGAAAATCAGCCAAGAAAGCAAAAATTCTGCGGGGTATGTAAACTTTTGAGAACAACTGTATAAACACAGTTGGTGAAAAATATATTGAACTCACAACACCAATTTTCTAAGTAAATATATTTCTCAAGGTGCTATTGACATGAAATTTCATCACCAAATGTCAGTAAAAACTAGTGATTAGTGAACGTGCTCGCATAAGGTGTTATCCGAGCACGCTTGGGTGTTATCCCAGTATCATGGCCATGCTCTAATAAGATGTTCAAGTCCCTGCAGATGCATGTTTCACAGCTTTTAGAGAGCCTCAATACATGTTGAGATACTTGGATACATTTTCAGAGCACGTTCGATCATTACTAGTAACAACCCAACCAATCCACACAAGCAAAGAAATCAAACTATAGATGCCCATGAATTAAGTCAGATGGCCCGAATGAAATCAGCAGGTTCAGACGATTTTCATCTGATGTGTATGGGGGCCTTCTGAAAAAGCTAAATTAAGTTAGACCACCCCTTTCTAAGTGTTCCATATAGCTGAAAGTAATCTAAACAGGTTGTCCACTACTTTTTGATTGATGACCTATCTATAGAATAGGTCATCAATGTCTGATTGGCTGGGGTCCACAACCTGACGCCCCTGCCACTCAGCTATTATCTTTATTGTGGTGGCCACTGTCTGGAAATACTCACTGGCGGAGCTGACTGTCTTTTGGTAGTAGCAGATGCTTTGTACTGAACATCTAACTCCTATTCAAATCATGAGTCGGAAGTGCAGTACCTGGCACCGAAAACAACTGATCGGCGGTGGTGCCAGGTGTCAGACAACAGCCGATCAGACATTAGTGACTTACCCTAAGGATGGGCCATCAATGAAAAAGTACTGGACAACCTCTTTAAATGTAAAGCTTTTTCCTTACCACTATTTTCCCCATTAACATCTAAATACCAGTAAAGCCAAACCATCAGAGCATATCTTTATGTAGCATCAGAAAGCCTTTCATGATTGCTCCATTGGTCACACTTACTGTAATTATAAGGAGTAAACAACAATCCTGCATTTCTCGAATCTACATCTCATCTCTCAGGCTGAGTCATTCTGCCATGACCATCATCAACATGACAACATCTAGTATTGTGTAGCTGGGTTTTTTTTCAGAATCAGACTTGCTCACCAGGTATTTCAGGTAAAGATGGCATTAATAAGGATTAGATCACAATGATTATTTGGAATTTCTGATGCATAAAACTTCTGCCATGGAATGTTAACTGTATTCTCTCAAATATTGTCACCAGCATCAGCCATCAATATATCCATGTTTGCTCTATAGATTTACATTGGTAACCACAACGCACATCGTCCCTACGCTGATCAGTAGGTCCATCTCATAATGCTAAAACATCTCAGACCTTACTAAGGCAATGCTTTTCCACAGGACCTTTGAAGGCATCCTTATAAAACATTAACAGTATTAAGTGTGCGGTTGGGCCACCATCGATTCGGCCTGTTTTCACAGCATGTCCTTGAACAGAGATCTGAGTAATTTGAAGGCCAAGTTCACACTTTAAGTTATCTGTATGTTCCCCAAACAATTCCTGGACATTTTTTGAATACTAGCATGGAAAATTATCCTATTGAAAGAGGCCACTGCCATTAGGGAATATTGCTGCCACTAAGAGATATACTTAGTCTTTAACAATAGTTTGGGAGGTTTTACAACATTTTGTTAGGTTGCAGATGTCAAAGAAACATCCACAAAACCCAATGTTTCCCAACAGAACTTAGTGGACCCTGGTGACATTTGTTCACAAGGTTAGTGATACACAAATCCAGAATCCACATAATGTAACAGAAATAATGAATAATCAGGCCAGGCTACCTTCTTCCACTGCTCCAAAGCTCACCGTAGACACTTTTAGTGATGGACAGCGGTCAGCATGAGCTCTCTAACCAGTCCTTTGCTATGTAACTCCATATGAAGCAAACTGAGATGCATGGTTTTGACCCCATTCTATTACAGTCAACACAATTTTTTCTGTAATTTTTTCTAAAGTCTATCTTCTAAGGAGTCAGGAAAAAGGGCTAGCTTTTCCTCTGCATATGCATCAATAAGCCATGGGTACCCATGACTCTATCCCTGTCAATGCATGTCCTTTCATAGATAGCTGTAGAAGCCACTACATAATAGGAATGCCTTTTTGTATGACCTGCCTTTTTTTCCATGCACTGATCCAGTCATCTAGCCATTTTTCAGCTTTCAATACATCAACCTTACGGTTGCCATTTTAACAAGATAGATGCTACTACCAATGTCTACCATGATGCCAACATCAGCATGTCTTGATCCTTTTCTTTGTCAACTTCTACAGCTTTGTAAATTTTCATACTTCTTCCTTATGTCGATGTACCAGTGATTTTAACCACCATGCATTCTCTAAGATTAGCATACTCAGCCCGTTAAATATATTCTTGAGATTTACTTTTGATTCCAAGTGGCTCTTAGGTGACCTCCAATTTACTCTCTGTATGTTATACATTAGACTATATACAATATATATTATACTCATCCCACCTCTATTTTTATAGTTAGTCCTCTGTTGAGGGCAGAGCAAAGTACTGCAGTGCGCAGACGTCGGGAAAGGTCAGAGAGGCATGGCACCTACGCACTGCAGTACTTTGCTCTGCCCTCAACAGGGCAAAGTACGCCTGCGCCGGAGCTGCAGCATGAAGACAAGAAGAGGACATCATCGTAAGAAGATGGGAGGCCCAGGACCGGACCGCGACGCCCATTGGACCCAAACAGAACTGGGACCGCCCCTGGGTGAGTATAATCTAACCTCTTTTTCTCATCTTTCAGGATACATCGGGGGCTTATCTACAGCATTCCAGAATGCTGTAGATAAGCCCCTGATGCTGGTGGGCTGAGCTCACCTTCGATTTTGGGTGTGACAGGTTCCCTTTAATTCTTCAATGTGCAAATATTACATATTCACTCTATATGGGATATATTATAAAATGTTGTTCTAGTGCATTTCTCATCTATGTTTCTATTGTTACACAAATTAATGAGAAACTCACTTTTCTAGTTTGCATACATGAAATATCCAATTAATCAATACCACTATGTAGTCAGCCGTTTCTGTACTCTGCAGCAAGTTTTCCACCCTGCCTTAAACTTTTGCAAAGTATGGATGCTTTAAAAAATAGAAATGTTAACAGTTAATTTTTTTATAAATTAACAAAATGCAAAGTGAATGAACAAAAGAGAAATATAAATTAAATCAGTATTTGTCATGATCACTCTTTGCCTTAAAAATAGCATAAATTCTTCAAGGTACACTTACACAGTTTAAGAAGGAAGAGTTTGTATGTTCTCTCCGTGTTTGCGTGGGTTTCCTCCGGGCACTCCGGTTTCCTCCCACATTCCAAAGACATACTGATAGGGAATTTAGATTGTGAGCCCCATCGGGGACAGCGATGATAATGTGTGCAAACTGTAAAGCGCTGCGGAATATGTTAGCGCTATATAAAAATAAAGATTATTATTAAGGAACTCGACAGCAAGGTTGTTCTGAACATCTGTGAGAACCAACCACAAATGTTTGGCTCCAAGTCTAACCAGGACAATGACCACAAGCATACAGCCAATGTCCTTGAGAAATGTTTTCAGCGCAAAAGAAGAACAAGGAGTCCTGGAAGTGATGAAAGGTGGCCACCAGAGCCCTGATCTCAACATCAATGAGTTTGTGTGGAATCCAAATATAGAGACAGGATTTGAGCAAGCCTTTATCCATAGAAGATCTGTAACTAGTTCTCCAAGATGTTTGGAACAACTTTCCTGCCAAGTTCCTTTAAATATTATGTGCAAGTTTATCTAGAAGAACTGATGCTTTGATGCTGTCTTGAAAGCAAAGACCGATTGGAACAAATGAATTTTATTTAAATTTCTCTTTTGTTCATTCACTACATGATTATAACTTCTATTTTACAATTTTACTTTGCTGCATTTTTCTACACATTTTTCATTGTAGAAAAATGTGTACCATATATATGTGTATATGTATACCACAACATTGACACTTGAAGCTGTAACATCAGTAAGGTTAAGAAATTAAAGGATCAATAGGTACCGTATGTTGATATACAAGTAATGAAAAATAGAAACAAATAGAAACAAATATCTTCATTAATTCAGTATTGAGTATGAGCGCCACGCGCAGAGGTACACTTAATTACACAGTAGAATATAGAAATGATTTAGCTCACCCTTTAGAAGTACTTCACATGGTCCGTATGTGGAGCACAGGATTCCATCTCTGCCAGACGTGGATGCAATGAGTAAGGAGGAAAGAGTAATCCAGCCTTCACGAAAAATCTAATAAAATTATTCTTTAATAGAGATTCAATAAAAATTGTATGTATTAATAGGCATTGTTGTGCATGGCCCCCGTGGAGAGGGGTGAAAGTCAAAGTGACGAACGCGTTTCAAACATGATGTGTGTTCTTAAACTCGGTTACTTTGACTTTCACCCCTATCCACAGGGGCCATGCACAACAATGCCTATTAATACATATCATTTTTGTTTAATCTCTATTAAAGAATATTTTTATTGGATTTTTCATGAGAGCTGAATTACTCTTTCCACTTAATTACACGTCTTGGCATGCTATCAGTGAGGTTATTAATGGTGTCTAATGACTATTCAGCCTGTTCTGGGACACCTTAAAGAAATGTCTGTACCATTTGTTCCACAACCAAATACCGTACATGGAATGATAATAATAATAATAATCTTTATTTTTATATAGCGCTAACATATTCCACAGCGCTTTACAGTTTGCACACATTATCATCGCTGTCCCCAATGGGGCTCACAATCTAAATTCCCTATCATTATGTCTTTGGAATGTGGGAGGAAACCAGAGTGCCCGGAGGAAACCTACGCAAACACGGGGAGAACATACAGACTATTTGCAGATGTTGTGATGAGCTGTTAGTGTACTTGTAATGAAGACTAGAGGGGTTCATCTAGAATACATTATGCCACCCCACAGTGTGAGGTTCTCTCGTGAAGACCTCTTTATGGGGTTGTTCATGTGATTTCCAGGCAATCTCGAGCTATTATTACATCCAAGAGAAAGCCAACTCATTACTGAAAAGGAGAGACCTCCATTGCTCCATTATAGCCTCTGGTTTCCATCAGTGGACACCACACAGACAATGCCATGAAAGCCAAGGCGTAGATCGACATAACATCTCGAATTATTCATTATCGAGTATGAGCATCACGCACAGAAATATAAGGACTTACATGCTTTGGCACATATACAGTATATGTGTTTGTGTATACTGTATATATTTTATAATTCCACGAGATGTACATATCATTTTTTTCCTATCTTCTAATAATTATGCAGACATATGCTTGTTACGACTGTGAGTTTAGCTTTATAATTAGAATATTTTTTATTATAAACTTCGATAAGTTAATCTACACATTCACTCACATGGTCTTTCTTAATAAGCAACCCATGCGCTCAAGATCTATAGTAAATACCTAGTATCTTGAAATTGTGTATTTTGACAAGCATATTCATTTACATATTATAATTCCATATTGATGCTCTATTTGAGAAAAAAGTCATCTGTACCTTATAACATAAAGTCAATCCCCAAAGACTGTTTAAACCTGTGTTGCGGTAGGAGGAGCCCGAGGCGCGCATCTGGCTGTATTGTGTACCCTGCCTCTACTATGAATCCGAACCTGTGCACATTGCCTATGCACTGCCGAATATGTGAGTTGTCCACTAACTATATGCTGCCCATTGTGGCAAAACTAAGGTTTGCTTGACCCTCTGTCATGGAAGGCCCAATTCCAAACCCCTTGTTATACACAAACCAGTGTGTTTGTAAGAACTATCCTTTTTTAACCCCTTCACAACAAATTATTTTTAATTTTCTCTTTTTTTTTTATTAACCATAAATTGTCCGACAAATGGGAGCAAAACTTCAAATAGGATGAAATGTTGAAAGAAAACCTGCAATTCCATTATTTTCTTTGTTGTATGCTAAACATGATTCGGCAACATGGTTCTCTTTATTTTAATGGTTAAAAAAAATTCAAAACAATGTGAAAAAATTGATAGGCTGCCACTACACATAACTTTATTTTTCAGATGCTAGACATGTATGAGAGTTTTATTTGAGGGTTAGTGATGGCTCTGCTGAGAATAGAAGCTCATGCACACTGATCATCGGGTCATAAAGCTTCTCATCCCTTCTTTATTGCCAAAAATAGGATTGGAGCCCAGCTCAGAAAAGAACTAATCCCGTAAATTTCCAATGGAAAGGTTTATATTGATACAATTTTGTAGTATATATGACATTTTTGTGGAAGGCGTGGCAACAGAACAAAAACATTTTTTGCACTTGAGTTTTTTTTTTCCCCTTTATCATTTGGCTCAACAGGAGCACCAAGATTGTGGCAACAAGGCCCTTCAACAGGCCACCAGCTACTATGGGGATTCATTGGCACCCTGCAATTGTAGCATCTACCATGTGTGAAGCAGACTCACTACATGCGTGTGTGGACCCTGTTGAGGAGATAGAGTTACATCCATATGCGCCCAAAGGTTAACGCATAGAACCAACAGGCCAATATACAGTAGATTTCCCAAAGGCACACTCCGGTAGGCACACATTATGAGAGACACACATTATTAGCATGCATATTGAATACCGGTGAATTGCTATAATCTACCAATACACTTTAGAATCCAATAGGCTGGTAGTTATGATCCCTGTCATTTTACTGTGTAATTTTGTCTAAACATGTTTTCTCTACAGATGAAGGTGTAAGCAGTTGCTGAACATCTTCAACATTACTCATCCATGGGAACAATACAACAATATGGTCGATCTTCATATTTTCAGTAAATGTAGTGAACAGAAAAAAAAGCCAAGACAAAAGAAGAAGAATTAGTATTATATAAAAAAAAGTAAATGCAGTTTTCATTGGAGATTTCTGCTTCCAAAGTTCCAACAGTCATCACTTCCAGGATAGTTTGTGTTTCCTACCTCTGAGAAGTCTCTTTTTTGATGCTTTTCATATGATCAGTGTTTAGTAACTGAATTTTAGCGAAGTGTTGGAAAAGTATATAGTCAAAGAGTTTATGTGAAATATAATTGCATTATATCCAGTTACTTTGACTGCCACATACTTATGGGTCTTTAACATGGAGCAATGGACTTCCAAACTTTAGTGTCCAGTCATTGCCCATGTGCTTTGTTGTTGAGCACATCTTTCACGCAGGTATAAAAATGATTTTTTACAGCAGCGCGTCCCAGTTAACAACCTGCAAACAATAGTGAAAGTGAGGGGAAACAAACAATGGAACCCCTCCGCGTCACTGCTTAGATGAAGGTGCATGACTGCTGACCAGCTTTTTGTACCATTGACTAATGCCTGCTATGAGCAATTTGTCTGCATGGGTCAAATGATCCTTAGAATAATTAATATTGTGAAGACTTCTAAGTATTTATAGTGCTGGTATAACATAACACCAACAACACACAGTCAGTAAGAGGTCTCTCTGGTGGTCTCAGTAGCACTCAGAACTTTTTTACTGTCATTGGCTGTCAATCACTAATCAAAAATGTCTAATAAATCTTTGACTCGCCATGGGATGAATGCCAATTCCTATAGCTATTCGGATAAGCTGTTATCCGAAGCTATTGGATCAACACTAGTAGTTTACCAATGAAAGCTCTTTATAAATACCTGTTTGTGAAGGCAGTGTTGGGCCGGGGTGCCAAGCACCGACCAGTAACCAACTGCAGGGCCCCACTTTTCAACTACAGGCAAATGTGACATTATTCTCAATCACAAATTTATATAATGATTAACTGGGCAGATTATTAAATGAATAATACGCTGCCTTTGTCTGTGATTCTAGTATATTGTGCCAAGTACTGCTCATATAAGAGGATGTTTTCCAACTCCTGCACAGGGGCCCACCGGAGGATTCTCCTGTTCTCCTGTGGGCCAGTCCAGGCCTGTGTGACGGGCCTAATGACCTAATCACACATACAATGCTTTATTATAAATGCATCCTTTATAATGCATATAGTATAGTACTACTGAGAGCATTCCTACCTTTCCTTTCAGTAGGGTTAGCATAGAACATAGCTATACCTCACATTACTAGAGGGATAACTACATGTGCTTGAGGGTAATATTTTACATACCGTAATTTATATCAGGCATTTCTTTACAGTTCTCTTTTTTCACAGTGGATGTAACCGACTGCCTGTCGTTCATAGAGACACGTCTTCAGCATTTGGCACTAAAATGCATTCACTATAAATTGCCAATTCATTTATGAGCTATAACAATGTACAGTTAGGGCCAGAAATATTTGGACAGTGACACAATTTTCGCGAGTTGGGCTCTGCATGCCACCACATTGGATTTGAAATGAAACCTCTACAACAGAATTCAAGTGCAGATTGTAACGTTTAATTTGAAGGGTTGAACAAAAATATCTGATAGAAAATGTAGGAATTGTACACATTTCTTTACAAACACTCCACATTTTAGGAGGTCAAAAGTAATTGGACAAATAAACATAACCCAAACAAAATATTTTTATTTTCAATATTTTGTTGCAAATCCTTTGGAGGCAATCACTGCCTTAAGTCTTTAACCCATGGACATCACCAAACGCTGGGTTTCCTCCTTCTTAATGCTTTGCCAGGCCTTTACAGCCGCAGCCTTCAGGTCTTGCTTGTTTGTGGGTCTTTCCGTCTTAAGTCTGGATTTGAGCAAGTGAAATGCATGCTCAATTGGGTTTAGATCTGGAGATTGACTTGGCCATTGGAGAATGTTCCACTTTTTGGCACTCATGAACTCCTGGGTAGCTTTGGATGTATGCTTGGGGTCATTGTCCATCTGTACTATGAAGCGCCGTCCAATCAACTTTGCAGCATTTGGCTGAATCTGGGCTGAAAGTATATCCCGGTACACTTCAGAATTCATCCGGCTACTCTTGTCTGCTCTTATGTCATCAATAAACACAAGTGACCCAGTGCCATTGAAAGCCATGCATGCCCATGCCATCACGTTGCCTCCACCATGTTTTACAGAGGATGTGGTGTGCCTTGGATCATGTGCCGTTCCCTTTCTTCTCCAAACTTTTTTCTTCCCATCATTCTGGTACAGGTTGATCTTTGTCTCATCTGTCCATAGAATACTTTTCCAGAACTGAGCTGGCTTCTTGAGGTGTTTTTCTGCAAATTTAACTCTGGCCTGTCTATTTTTGGTATTGATGAATGGTTTGCATCTAGATGTGAACCCTTTGTATTTACTGTCATGGAGTTTTCTCTTTACTGTTGACTTAGAGACAGATACACCTACTTCACTGAGAGTGTTCTGGACTTCAGTTGATGTTGTGAACGGGTTCTTCTTCACCAAATTAAGTATGCGGCGATCATCCACCACTGTTGTCATCCGTGGACGCCCAGGCCTTTTTGAGTTCCCAAGCTCACCAGTCAATTCCTTTTTTCTCAGAATGTACCCAACTGTTGATTTTGCTACTCCAAGCATGTCTGCTATCTCTCTGATGGATTTTTTCTTTTTTTTCAGCCTCAGGATGTTCTGCTTCACCTCAATTGAGAGTTCCTTTGACCGCATGTTGTCTGCTCACAGCAACAGCTTCCAAATGCAAAACCACACACCTGGAATCCACCCCTGACCTTTTAACTACTTCATTGATTACAGGTTAACGAGCGAGACGCCTTCAGAGTTAATTGCAGCCCTTAGAGTCCATTGTCCAATTACTTTTGGTCCCTTGAAAAAGAGGACACTATGCATTACAGAGCTATGATTCCTAAACCCTTTCTCCGATTTGGATGTGGAAACTATCATATTGCAGCTGGGAGTGTGCACTTTCAGCCCATATTATATATATAATTGTATTTCTGAACATGTTTTTGTAAACAGCTAAAATAACAAAACTTGTGTCACTGTCCAAATATTTCTGGCCCTAACTGTAATATCTGTACAATATACATACGGTATTAAAAGGATCTGGCCAAAACAATCTTGAAAATCCAAAAAATATAGACAATGGGAGTTTTTTTCCTTAGGATTTCGCTGTATACTCTGTGCCGAAATATGAGAAAAAATTACCACAAACCACCTCCTATTGTTTTCATTTAAAGATCTATGTTGCCATTCATGCAGCAACAAATTTAAAGATGTCAGTAAAGTGACATGTTCCTTATGGAAGTAGTCTCTATTTTGTCACACAAAATTTGGACTTATGGCAAATCTGTGGCACAAATCTTATCGTCAGCTTCCAATTTTGGTCACAGATTCCACTGCATATGTAATACATCAGATCTATTTAGCTGAAAAATCTCTGAATACAACCTTTTGGTGTGTGCAGACTGAGTTTTAAAAGCAATCAAAAATGTCATGTTCCTATTGCAAACCACTTCAGGAAATGATCCTTCTTCAGAGTGTTTTTAGAGGAGGTTTTCATTTCCTGAAGCAGTTC
Organism: Ranitomeya imitator; assembly: GCF_032444005.1. NCBI lineage: Eukaryota > Metazoa > Chordata > Amphibia > Anura > Dendrobatidae > Ranitomeya > Ranitomeya imitator. Next base: position 491,262,218 of record NC_091282.1, on the reverse strand, counting down.
TGAAGAGTTTTTGGAGAGCTTTTTTTTAAATGCTTTGTTTAAGCCATTTGATTGGACAGTGCCTAGTTTGGAGCAGCTTCTGTCAGGAAACACTTCAAGGAAGTGACATACACTTTTTTTCCCATCAAGTTTTTTTTTTAAACATGAAGAGAAAAAAAAAAGACAAAATGAACAACAAAGTGGTTTAAAAAAAATATAAACGCCATGTCTGGCGTTCAACCAATACAGCTCATCACCCAAAGAACACCATTCCCACAGTGAAACATGGTGGTGGCAGCATCATGCTGTGGGGATGTTTTTCAGCAGCAGGGACAGGGAAAATGGTCTGAGTCAAGGGGAAGCTGGATGGTGCAAAATACAGGAATATACTTGAGCAGAACCTGTTTCAGTCTGTCAGTGATTTGAGACTGGGACAGAGATTCACCATACAACAAAACAATGGCCCAGAGCATACTGCTAAAGCAAGCACTCGAGTGGTTTAAGGGCAAATGTGTAAATGTTTTGGAGTGGCCTACTCAAAGCCCAGGCCTGAATCTAATTGAGAATCTGTGGTCAGACTTGAAGATTGCTGTTCACCAGAGGAAACCATCTAACTTGGAGGAGCTGGAGCAGTTTTGCCTTAAGGAATGGGCAAAAATCCCTGTGGCAAAATGTGGAAAGCTCATAGAGACTTATCCAAAGCAACTTGCAGCTGTAACTGCTGCAAAAGAAGGCTCTACAAAGCACTGACTTTAGGGGGGTGAACAGATATGCACGCTGTAGTTTTCAGTTATTTTGTCACATTTGTTGTTTGCATCACAGTAAAAAGAAAACCAAATGTTCACAGTTCTAGGCATCTTCTTTGCAGGAACCTTTGCATGAACCTTCAAAAAATACTGTGAAATTCCAGGTTGTGAGGTAGCAAAACATGAAAAATGCCAAGATGGGGGGAGGGGGGAACACTTTTGCAAGCCACTGTAAAGTAAGAAAAGTGCAGCATTTACTAAAACTTGTACGTAGAGTATGAGCAATAACAGAGAAATAGCCATTTTTGCTGTGGGAATACTGGCAAGCGGACAATTAGGACAATTATTCATTAGTATTCGATAGAGAATACATAGAAATAATGATTGAGCCATCATGGATGTCATTAGGGAGGAAAGAGATAGCACTCCTCTAGAGAATAGCGCACTGAGGATTAAAACATTCCAGTAAACACAATCTGCGGACTTAAAGGGGCAAAGCATTATTGTGAAAGATATTCAAATATACAATCACTGTGAAAAAAACATTCATATACAGCTTTTATCTATTGAAATTGCAGACAATGTTATTTTCCTGCTGCCCACAGCTTTGTCTATACTTCCCATAATCCTGTATTGCTCGCAGCATCCTGTGCTTGGTTACATAAGCAGACATAGTGTGCACGCTAGCCTAAAGCTGGGCACACTGCTGTTTATGGATACAGGGTGGCTTAGTGCCAGGAGAAGTGAGAGGGCACAGAGCCATCACAGGGGTAGAAAAACTAAATGTAAATCTTTCTAATGAACAAAGATCTGATAGCATCAGCAGAATTCGGGGACTAGAATTCGGGGACTACAGCTGGATCATTAGCTCCTTTATATGTCAAGAGATCTGATATGTCAAAGTGTTTTTAAATAATTTTTGTCAGTTCGTAAACATGATGGACTGAGCTCTTTGGCATATGTCCCGTTCTCCTGGCACACCAGGTCTGGGTGATGTCACGGTGTCTAAGAAAAGAACAAGATTGAACTTAATGTCTTCCAGCTTGAGCCTCATAGATGACAGACAAAATGCTAATTGAGACCAGACTGGGTTTAAAAGGGAAGCAAAGATTTTGGTGTTAAATAAAATGAGGAGGTGGTGCATGACACAGAAGAGAGTTTAGCGTTGGTGTCCTGGTGTCCCGGTATCATTCAGTGACCCCCAGAGTCATAGAAAGCAGCCTGCAATATGTCTGCATGCTTCCTAGGTATAGATCAGTAAGCTCACAAAGCTCCTGCTCTTGGGAAAGATCAGCTGTTTTTATGGCCTCTCCATACTTCTGGCTATGTGCTGCCCCAATCTGTCCAGCTAAGCCTTGCAGTGCAGGTATGAAAGGCACCAATCTGTCCAGTGAAGCCTTGCAGTGCAGGTATGAAAGGCGCCAATCTGTCAAGTCAAGCCTTGCAGTGCAGGTGTGAAAGACACCAATCTGTCCAGTCAAGCCTTGCAGCACAGGTATGAAAAGCACCAATCTGTCCAGTTAAGCCTTGCAGTGCAGGTATTATTATAATTATTATTTATTTATATAGCACCATTGATTCCATGGTGCTGTACATGAGAAGTGGTTACATACAAATTACAGATATCACTTACAGTAAGCAAACTAACAATTACAGACTGATACAGAGGGGCGAGGACCCTTCCCTTGCGGGCTTACATTCTACAGGATGGTGGGGATGGAGACAATAGGTTGAGGGTTGCAGGACCTCCCGTGTTGGTGAGGCGGTAGCTTTGGTAGTGGTGAGAAGGCAGCAAGGTCAGTGCAGGCTGTAGGCTTTCCTGAAGAGGTGGGTTTTCAGGTACCGTCTGAAGGATCCGAATGTGGTTGATAGTCGGATGGGTTGGGGCAAGGAATTCCAGAGGATGAGGGATATTCTGGAGAAGTCCTTGAGGCGGTTGGGTTAGGAGCGGATAAGTGTCGAGGAGAGGAGGAGGTCTTGGGAGGACCAGAGATTACGTGAGGGAAGATATCGGGAGATTAGTTCAGAGATATATGGAGGAGACAGGTTATGGATGGCCTTTTAGGTCAGTATTAGTAGTTTGAACTGGATACGCTGAGGGAATGGGAGCCAGTGAAGAGATTTGCAGAGGGGGGAAGCGGAGGAGTAGCGAGGAGAGAGATGAATTAGTCGGGCAGCAGAGTTAAGGAGGGGCAGGAGAGGTGCAAGGGTGTTAGCAGGGAGGCCACCGAAAAGGATGTTGCAATAGTCAAGGTGGGAGATGATGAGGGCATGCACAAGCATTTTAGTAGATTGACGGTTGAGGAAAGGATGGATTCTGAAGATATTTTTGAGCTGGAGGCGACAGGAGGTGGAAAGAGCTTGGATGTGCGGTTTGAAGGACAGGGCAGAGTCAAGGGTTACTCCGAGGCAGCGGACTTCCGGTACGGGGGAAAGCGTGATGTCTTTAATTGCGATAGATAGGTCAGGTATGGAAGATCTATGAGATGGAGGAAAGATGATGAGTTCAGATTTGTTCACATTGAGTTTGAGGAAGCGAGAGGAGAAGAAGGAGGATATGGCTGATAGACACTCTGGGATTCTGGACAGCAGAGAGGTGACGTCTGGGCTAAAGGTGGTACTGGAATCCATGGGACTTTATGAGTTGTGTATAGATTGAGAATAGTAGGGGTCCTAGAACAGAGCCTTGGGGACTCCAACAGAGAGAGGGTGGGATGAGGAGGTAGTGTGGGAGTGGGAGACGCTAAATGTGCGGATGGAAAGGTATGAGGAGATCCAGGATAGGGCGAGGTCTTTGATGCCAAAGGAGGAGAGGATCTGTAGTAGGAGGCAGTGGTCAACTGTGTCAAAAGCAGAGAACAGGTCAAGAAGGAGGAGTACAGAGTATTGTCCGTTAGCTTTGGCTGTAAGTAGGTCGTTAGTGATTTTGGTCAGGGCTGTCTCAGTTGAGTGATGGGGGCGTAAACCAGATTGTAGTTTGTCAAAGAGCAAGTTAGATGAGAGGTGGGAGGAAAGTTCAGCATGGACGTGCTGCTCCAGGAGTTTGGAAGCGAATGGGAGCAGCAATATTGGGCGATAGCTGGACATGGCAGTTGGATGGAGGGTTGGCTTTTTAAGGATAGGCGTGATTGTGGCATGTTTGAAAGCAGAAGGGAAGGTGCCAGAAGTTAGTGATAGTTTGAAGAGGTGGCTTAGGGATGGGATAAGTGTGGTGGTGAGGTTGGGGAGGGGGTGGGATGGGATCGATCGCACAGGTGGTGAGGTGCGATTTGGAGAGGAGACAATTAAGCCCCCTTCAGTGATCTTGGAGAGGGAGGTTATGGGATTTGGGCATTGGTCTGGTATACAAAGGGGTTGTGGTGGTTGAACAATGAAGACTTGCCTTGTTTGGTCGATCTTAGTTTTAAAGTGTGTGGCAAAGTCCTCAGCAGAGATGAGGGAGGTTGGAGGGGGCAGTGGAGGCGGAGGAGGGAGTTAAAGGTTTTGAATAACTGTTTGGGGTTGGAGGATAGGGAGGATACGAGGGTTGTGAAGTAGGCCTGTTTAGCAGAGGTGAGAGCCGATTAAGAAACGAGTGTTGCCTGTTTGAATTCAGTGAAGTCATCTTGCGAATGTGTTTTCTTCCAATGCCGCTCTGCAACTCTGGACAGTTGCAGGAGCTTTTTAGTGGTGTTATTATGCCAGGGTTGTCTATTGATACGCCATGAATGAGAGGGGTGACAGTGTCAATAGCTGATATAAAAGGCATCACTCTGTTCAGTCGAGCCTTGAAGTGCAGGTATAAAAGGCTTCAATCTGTCCAGTCAAGTCTTGAAGTGCAGGTATAAAAGGCTCCAATCTATCCAGTCAAGCCTTGCAGTGCAGGTACAAAAGGCTCCAATCTGTCAAGTTAAGCCATGCAGTGCAAGTATGAAAGGCACCAATCTGTCCAGTCAAGCCTTGCAGTGCAGGTATGAAAGGCACCAATCTGTCCTGTCAAGCCTTGCAGTGCAGGTATAAAGGCTCCAATCTGTCCAGTCAAGCTTTGCAGTGCAGCTATAAAAGGCTCAAATCTGTCCAGTCAAGCATTGCAGTGCAGGTATAAAAGGCTCAAATCTGTCCAGTCAAGCATTGCAGTGCAGGTATAAAAGGCTCAAATCTGTCCAGTCAAGCCTTGCAGTGCAGGCATGGAAGATACTTATGATTATTAAAAGGTGGGCACTGCTCATATAATCAAATTGGTTTCACTGATGATTGGTGTCAGATATGCACAAGTCAATGACTAAACTATTTTATCTGTTTTTAAAAAGAGATGAGAAAAGGCACACCAATTTCAGCAATTTCTAAAGCACAAACTAATCACTCTATCTGTACACACTGACTGCAGAGAAGAGGTCTGTGATACTTTGCCCTGCAGTAGATTTCAACATCTGGCTTGTTAGACTCTACTGTACAAGGGCAATGCCATAAACATAAGCAAGGAAAAAAGAATTTGGCTCTATACCGCCACCTGTTACCCACAAGTAATACTGCAGCTAGATGACCTTGATGGTGTCTTTAAAATGTCCAACTTGACAGTGTTTTACCCGAAAGGGCTAAGAATAGATATAGATCCCAGCGCCATTTGAGCTTGCAATCAAATTACAATCAAATTACATTATTAAACACACAAATTAAACCAAATTAACTTGTCAGCCTGTTTTGAGCCGTGCCAAGGAAATTAAAGCATAAGCCAACCATAACTCTCTTTACACAGCAATGGTTTTGTAATTCAGCAGGAGGAAGCCCATTTTAAGACAACTGGTGAGTTCTAGCAATACCAGTGCATCGTTAAGTAGCATGCCAGTCTCTCTACCAGTGCAGCAAGCACCATGCTCATCTCTGCAAGTGAATATGGTGGTGCCACATACAGAGGAGGCATTGACCCAAATGTCGTACTTCTCAATATCTTATTTGTAGGCTGTTGCCAATAGGGAGGCAGATGTGCTCCACCCTCTAGTTGTCATTAAGGAAGTCTGCCGTGGTCATGAAAGCAGTCATAGTGCCGGGTAGGATAGTAAACCCATAGTAATTTGGGTGCATTATGCAAATTATCTGGCAAGTGCTCTGGGTGGTCCTAATGTGGCAACTGAGATGTACAGGGTATAGCAACAAAGGTCCAATTCAATATGGCGTTTACGCCACAATTGTGCCATAAAATGTAAATTTAACTGTAATTTGAAGCATGTGGGTGTCTTGTATTGAGAGCAAATACCCCAAATGATTCTAGTCTTCGACTTCTCAGACTGATGTCTGATGTCTCTACTCTACAAGGCATAGCATACATGGACCTACAAAAATTAGAAGCATATTTGCCTTCTAGTAAGACTGTTGCCAATTACCATCTTTACAGATCTTAGATTATGCACATGTACATAATACACTGCCATTATCATCCACACACATGTAGATATTTAGGCACAATACACACACAGAATGATCTTTGACCTGGAGTAACACTTATGAGGGTTCATGTTAAGTACCAGAATACAGGACCTCAGAGGAAGCACCGACTTCACTTCAAAACCACTTGTAGAGCAAATTCAGCAAGACCGTTTGTATTCCCACCAATGTATAGAAAATGCTGAGTTCATCTGACTCTAAAATAATAAATCAAAGAAATATCCATTATTGCCGCAACCTCCAGGGCTTCCTCTTGTTCTGAAAAACATCCTCTGCTCTTGTTGTTAAGCAAAAGTCTTCATTTTGTTTGCAATCAATGAAGTTCACTGCTGATATATTATACAGTACCTTACCATCCTTTACTTAACAAATTTGTCTCCATATCACCTGCTTAGCGCGATAAAGTCACGTAAACATGATATATACATAAATATTTATATACATAGAATTCTTAAACAAGAGCATTTGTGAGGTCAAACACTGATGCCGTGTTACAATCTTTGTTCTAGGTCTTGATCTCCATTTTATTGAGATCAGGAATCTGTGTGGACCAGTCAAGTTCTACCACACCAAGTTCTCCCAAACATGCCTTCATGAACCTAGCTTTCTGCACTAGGGCGCAGAAATGGGGGACAGAAAAAAGACTTCCAAAACTGTTTCCCCAAAAGTTGAAAGCTACAACTGTCCAAACTATCTTGGTATACTAATGAATTAAATCTCTTCACTGTAACTAAGGAATCTAGACCAACCCCCGAAAAGAACCCCACACCATTATCGCTTCTCCACCAAACTTTACAGTTGGCATAATTAATTAAACACACTAGTGATACCAAAGTATCAGATAAAACACTAATGTAAAAATTCAGACTATATTAAAAATACCCGGAGATTACCATATGTGCCAATGATGTAGTGATAGAACTACAAAGAGCTAAAAGTATCGTGCTCACAACATAGCCAGACCGAAAACCATCACAACAGAGAATATTTTACAAATATATAGATATTTATTTATTTTAGTGGCGATTATCAAACCATAAAAATACAAAAATAAAATCAAGATAATTTAATATGTATGTACTTAAAATATTTTGTGCACATATCAAATTATATCATATGGCAGACATCATATATTGTATGTTATACCCGTAAGGACTCTATATATGTCCTTAAACCACCCTATATTGCATATAAACAAATAGTGCTGTAAACTGAAAGCAAAAAAACGCTTTTTTTAAAAAAAAGTGCATACAATGTGCTTAAAACTATATTCAATCAAGTGTAAGAAAAGACAATGAAAGTGGATTCAGTGCAAAAAAGTGCTACTATAAGGTGCTATGGGTGGATAGTATCCAGAGTCACTTACTTCTCAATGTACAGGATTTATTATAAGGACCGCCAATTTGATATAGTGCACCCCGACGCGCGTTTCGGACGCACTGTTCCTTCATCCCCCTGACGGATCCATTGCTGTCCGTTTTTTCGACTGACACAAAAACGTTACTTTGTCTGTTATCTACTGCCGCTGGACAGACAATTTTCGACGGATCTGGCGAACGACGGCTGAAACGTGAGGCCATCCGTCGCAATCCGTCGCTAATACAAGTCTATGAGAAAAAAGCGGATCCAGTGGCAACAATCGCTGGATCCGTTTTTTTCAAAATTCGCCGGATTGAGACTGACGACAAAAGACTGATGTGTGAAAGGGGCCTAACTTTGCAGGTACTGAGTCAGGAGAGAATTGGAGACTTTCATACAATATGTGCCTCAGCACTCTGTGACCCCATTCTTTATCTTTATGTGGCTTCCACTTTATGGATGAGCTCTGCTTCCAATTTTCAATAATAATACTCATAGTTAATAGTGCAATATTTAGGATGGAAGGAACTTCACAAACTAACTTGTTACAACCTTGAAATCCTATGACTGTACTATACTGGAATTCAGTAAACTCTTACAACAGCCTATTCTTTCACAAATGTTAGTAAAGGCAGACTACATGACTAGGGGATGGATGTTATACACCTGTGGCAATGGGACTAAACCTGAACTCAGTGATCAACACTTATGTCTCAAAACCTTGGTGAATATAGTGTGCTTAGATAGATAGATAGATAGACAGACAGACAGACAGACAGACAGACAGACAGACAGATAGATAGATAGATAGATAGATAGATAGATAGATAGATAGATAGATAGATAGATAGAGATATGGGATAGATAGATTTTTGCCGGGTGCCCTTACTCTCCAGCAAGTGCCACTTTGAACTTTGCAGCACCAAGATGAATCTAATACCGTTCAATCACAATCTCCCTACCCTAGCAGTCTCCATCTTGTAGGCCACATGCTTCTGTGGATCTGCACCCTACAAGATGTCAGAATCCTAATATTGCGCCGCCTGCACCTGCCCATTGTTTATAGAAGTCAGAAGAGGACACGAATGTTGCAGTGGAGAATCAGCATTAGGTAAGTATAGGCTTTACTTTTATATTATATTTAAAGGCACTCAGAAGACCTTATTAGTTTCGAAGAAGGACCTGGGGGAACCATAGTCTATCTAAATGGGGGCATTATTACTTTTGATGAGGGCTCTCAGGGGGCACATGAAGCATTACTTTTTAAGGGGCACTGTTAATTGAAGGTGGCACTAGGGGCAATATAATCTTCAAAGCAGCACATGGGTATTATTACTTTTTTTATTACATTTAAATTTTCAAAGTATTAGGGTCACTATGCCACCCAGCAGGTGCAGGCACAGATCTGAGGGGCGTTTGTGTAGGTTGGTGATTGTCCAATGTGACTTGCTTATAAACATCAAAGTCATAGTTAGAAGTCAACATGTTACTCCTGGACCAAATGGAAAATGTGGAAAGGCAATGGCGAGACATATACCTTGAGGCTCGTGCCCCTGATCTTTTAAGACCCTAGCAACACCCCTATATATAAATACAAACACACACTCTTTACATAGGCAAGTGAAGGAGAAAATATTCAAGAGACAGTAATGAGCCAATTTGATTTTAATGGTCCAATAAGATCTTTTATTTGTAATGGAATACCAGCCAAAAATGCATTAGTGGAAGATTTGATACTGTGATTGTCTGGCTCCTGGGATATTTAAAGCCTAGTCAGCTATGATATTAAAACATAAGTGTTATCTATTCACTGTAAAGTACAAATCATATGAACAACAACAACTTCAAATGATACAGTTTTCATAAATAAGTGTATATTAAAGTCTACCACAGCTTTTTATTAGTAAAGATCCCTCACCGGCTAAACTGAGATTGGTACAGCACTGGTTAGCTCACTTTACAGCTTGACTATTAGAAAACGAGCAAAAGACTGTAATGAAAATTTAGTATTCAAACTGCACTCACATATATAAAGTGTGATCATAGCTTAATGATGCAATAATTGGATCATTTACTAAATAAATTAAAAAATATATCGTGCAAGCCTATGGGCCGTCTTCAGCTGTCCGAACTGAGGACAAAAGAAGCTGACGGGAACCAGAAATGCTACGGTTTGCAGAACACTTTTGCAGCTTACACATGTTGCTACTGTATACCTTAAGTCACTTTCATTTGCCTAAAAGACTAATGATGTATTGATATAATTTCTACAATGACGTTTTACAGTATTTAGATACAATGTAAAGTAATGACTGTATTACTTGTAACTATCAGCAAGATCCAAACTATTACCATACCAATGGTCATAACTATACTTACCAGTGTAAATACCCAAAATATTGTTTACCACTGGTTCACATGATGGCTGCTTCCCTTCTAATAATAATATGATTGATATGATTATATATATATATATATATATATATATCTTACAACTTGATCTTACATATTGTACTAAATGGTGAAGATATGAAAATAAAAAGTATGGAAACTTGAGAAGGAAAATGGTCCCATGGGATACACTGGTAGCGTGTTGGGGCTGATCTACTGAAAGCTGATTTTCTGGAACAAGTTTCCTATCTGAAAATTCAGCTTGAATAAGAATAAAATGCAGTAAGCTAATTATACGGGACCAGGTATTTATTGACGCATACACTATGCAAGAACTCTGAAATACACCTAAATAAGATTTTATTAAAAAGAATAAAACTACAGTCCCACCAGCAAATATTTACCAGGAACCAGGGAAAAAGCAAAAAAAAGTAGAACACACACCGTCCGAGAGCCCACATGGGTTAATTAGTAGAAAGCCTGACGGTTTTCAATTAACGCCAAATTGGCTATATCGGACTCTGTGACCTACAGTTATTGTAAATGAGCTTGTTTTGGTGCAAATGGCGGCATACAAGCACTACTGGGGCAGAGTACTTCCATATTTATGTATAGTACAAGGCACATGGACACCTCTAGCAGGCCTATTACAAAATGGAACCAAAATACAGATTCATGCAAGCCTCAGTATATACATTTTCTATTACAAAATGATGTAATCACATTAATATATTGTGTGTTTAAGCATTACAATGCAAAAAATAGATTCACAGGACCCAATGGCCATGTTGGTGATTTGTACCCACCAGACCAGAGCCCTGTTAACTTCTTCCTATTTATTGGAATCCCCAGCACCTCTTCTGACCTAGTATGATGTCAAGCGTGCATTTATTTTGAACACTTATATAGCGCCATTATTTCCACAGTGGCTTACATACATTATCATCACTGTCCCCATTGTGGCTCACAATCTAAATTCCCTATCAGTATGTCTTTGAAGCGTTGGAGAAAACCAGAGGAAACCCACGCAAACATGGGGAGAACATACAAACTCCTGCAGATGTTGTCCTTGGTAGGATTTGAACCCAGACCTCAGTGCTGCCAGGCTGCTAACCACTGAGCCACCGTGCTGCATCATGATGTGGCACCAAGTTTACAAATCAGGAGAAGAAGCCAGGGATTTTGTTAGGTAGGTTCTCAAGGCTTTGGTCTGGCACCTACACAGCTGCTGGACAAGGGTGGTCCTTCAAATCGTTTTGATGGTCTCTAATATCTACATGATAATTAGCTGAAATTAAACTCATGACTATAAAGATGTAGTTGAGTGGTGTATCTCATTTGGCTCTAAGACATCTGAAAATAATACTAATAATAATAAATAATATTAATAGACTAAAACAGATTACATGACTACACCAGCCAATTTTCATTCATTTCCAGACTGCCACTTTGCGTGAGGCCACGTGGCACATTTTGTGTTAAAACAATATGGCAGCTAACACAAGTTGCAATTTTGTGTGTCTACGATCTACTTCATAGTGACAAGGTATACCTGTTAGGTCCAGCCTAACGACAAAGGACCGCATCAGCAATAAGACAGACTTGCAGTACTTCTCTAAGGTGATGTTCACAGTTTTGTCCGGACATTCTATTTGTCCCATCCATTTTGAGGAAAGGACAAAAGAAAACAATGTCCAAAAGGGATCAGTTACATAAATGATGATGACGGAAACGGAGGGACCCTATTGTTTATTATGGGATCTGTCTGGGTTCCGATGTGAGTTTTTCTTCTTTTTTTTGGGGCTTCTCTACATCAGTTAAGGTACTGTCACACTAGATGATATCGCTAGCGATCCGTGACGTTGCAGCGTCCTCGCTAGCGATATCGTCCAGTGTGACAAGCAGCAGCGATCAGGCCCCTGCTGGGAGATCGCTGGTCGGGGAAGAAAGTCCAGAACTTTATTTCGTCGCTGGACTCCCCGTAGACATCGCTGAATCGGCGTGACACCGATTCAGCGATGTCTTCACTGGTAACCAGGGTAAACATCGGGTAACTAAGCGCAGGGCCGCGCTTAGTAACCCGATGTTTACCCTGGTTACCAGCGTAAAAAAACAAACAGTACATACTTACATTCAGCTGTCTGTCCCTTGCCGTCTGGTTCCTGCACTGACTGCTGGCCGTAAAGTGAAAGCAGAGCACAGCCACAGCGGTGAGTCACCGCTGTGTGACTCACCGCTGTGCTGTGCTTTCACTTTCACTTTACGGCCAGCAGTCAGTGCAGGAACCAGACGGCAAGGGACAGACAGCTGAATGTAAGTATGTACTGTTTGTTTTTTTACGCTGGTAACCAGGGTAAACATCGGGTTACTAAGCGCGGCCCTGCGCTTAGTTACCCGATGTTTACCCTGGTTACCGGGGACCTCGGGATCGTTGGTCGCTGGAGAGCTGTCACACAGACCGCTCTCCAGCGACCAACGATGCCGGTAACCAGGGTAAACATCGGGTAACTAAGCGCAGGGCCGCGCTTAGTAACCCGATGTTTACCCTGGTTACCATGCTAAAAGTTAAAAAAAACAAACACTAGATACTTACCTACCGCTGTCTGTCCTCCAGCGCTGCGCTCTGCTTCTCTATTCTTATTCAGCGACCAACGATCTCCCAGCAGGGGCCTGATCGTTGGTCGCTGTCACACATAACGATTTCATTAACGATATCGTTGCTACGTCACAAATAGCAACGATATCGTTAACAATATCGTTATGTGTGACGGTACCTTAACACATAGTTCCACCATGTCCTGGAGGAGATAAATAAGGACCAAGATCTATATGTGCTCCTGCTAGAACAATGAATGTTGTCCCTTCACAATGGGAAACATGACACACTGGCTCAAGTAGGTGACAAAAAATGAGACAAAGGATACACTGGGCAGGCACATCTAGCTAGGTTTATCCAGTATACTCCGCATGTTCCTCTTTTCTCCTGTGCACTGTATCGTACCAATGACTACACAGAAAGGTTACTGCCGTTCATTCCTCCCTACAGCTCCAACGCCTGGCTATAATGGTAAGCAGCCCGGAATCATGGGTCATAGCCGGAGATGGCTCACTTGTGCTATAGGGAGCCGATAAACCACAGAGTTCTGGGGGCAACGAAATGGTTCTGGGAAACTAACAACATCAAAACAAGTCTGTGGCACGGAACATACCGAGAACAATACACATATATGTACCAAAGTCTGGAAAAAATCAATTGCTACAATACATGGAAACAATACCCAGTATTGGGGTCTCCCAAAGAGCAACATCTGCATGGAGTTTGTATATTCTTCTCCATGTTTGCGTGGTTTCCTCTGGCTTCATCCAGCACTCCAATGTCAGACTGTAAGATTACAGACCCTATAGTGCTCGATGGACAATATGGAGAAAATAAGGAGGAACGGTTAGAAAGAGAATGTTACCTATCGGTGAAGCGTCTCTCATCAGTGGAAATAACCAAAATGAAAGCCAAGACACGATCCTACACCAAAAGCAGGACGGTGAGGACTGGGGAGAACGGCAAACAGCAGCCGGAAGGACCCAAGTAAACAAAGAGAAGTATAGGAGACATACAGTGAGCTCCAGGCAGGATCTGGGTATTCAGCCTCACAAGGGCAGGCAGGACACATAGGAGATAGATAATAGATAGATAGATAATAGATAGATAGATAGATAGATAGATAGATAGATAGATAGATAGATAGATAGATAGATAGATAGATAGATAGATAGATAGATAGATAATAGATAGATATGGGATAGATAGATAGATAGATAATAGATAGATAGATAGATAGATAGATAGATAGATAGATAGATAGATAGATAGATAGATAACTATGGGATAAATAGATAGATAACTATGGGATAGATAGATAGATAGATAGATAGATAGATAGATAGATAGATAGATAGATAGATAGATAATAGATAGATAGATAATAGATAGATAGATAGATATGGGATAGATAGATAGATAATAGATAGATAGATAGATATGGGATAGATAGATAGATAATAGATAGATAGATAGATAGATAGATAGATAGATAGATAGATATGGGATAGATAGATAGATAGATAGATAGATAACTATAGGATAGATAGATAGATAGATAATAGATAGATAGATAGATATGGGATAGATAGATAGATAGATAGATAGATAGATAATAGATAGATAGATAGATAGATAGATAACTATAGGATAGATAGATAGATAGATAGATAGATAGATAGATATGGAATAGATAGATAGATAGATAGATAGATAGATAATAGATAGATATGGCATAGATAGATAGATAGATAGATAGATAGATAGATAGATAATAGATAGATATGGGATAGATAGATAGATAGATAATAGATAGATAGATAGATAGATATGGGATAGATAGATAGATAGATAGATAGATAGATAACTATAGGATAGATAGATAGATAGATAGATAGATAATAGATAGATAGATAGATATGGGATAGATAGATAGATAGATAGATAGATAATAGATAGATAGATAATAGATAGATAGATAGATAGATAGATAGATAGATAGATAGATAGATAACTATAGGATAGATAGATAGATAGATAGATAGATAGATAGATAGATAGATAGATAGATATGGGATAGATAGATAGATAGATAGATAATAGATAGATATGGCATAGATAGATAGATAGATAGATAGATAGATAGATAGATAGATAGATAGATAATAGATAGATATGGGATAGATAGATAGATAGATAGATAGATAGATAGATAGATAGATAGATAACTATGGGATAGATAGATAGATAGATAGATAGATAGATAGATAGATAGATAGATAATAGATAGATATGGGATAGATAGATAGATAGATAGATAGATAGATAGATAGATAGATAGATAGATAACTATGGGATAGATAGATAGATAGATAGATATGGGACAGATAGATAGATAATAGATAACTATGGGATAGATAAATAGATACCGTAACTATTGGAGATAGATAGACAGACAGATAGATAATAGATAGAGTATGGGATAGATAGATAATAGATAGATACATAGGTAACTATGGCACAGATAGATAGATAGATCATAGATAGTTTTTGGAGATAGGTAGGTAAATGGTAGGATAGGTGACAGACCCCCAGGATAGCTCTCCCCAGGGCTCGCCTGACCTTTGTAACCCCCCACAGACCCGGACACAGTAGTGGCCATACACAATAACCACTCGCCCATAATCCAGCACAAGTTTCCATCTCCTCAGGCTCTTCCATAAGTGAGTGCTGCCCGCAGAAGCCATTTACCTTCTCCCCCGTCCTAATGGCTCCTCAGCTGCAGCCCCCCAGTGCAGGCACAGTGATGGGACCCGTGTGCGCTCCAGTCCGGCCAGAACAGATGTGGTGCTCGCAGTGAGCGCGTCCTGTCAGCATCCCCCGCCGCACACCCAGTCTCCGCCCGCCCGCACAGCGCTGTGTATGGAGTTCCTTTTATAGCCCGTACAGCAGGGTTACTATCGGTCACACCGGAGCCGCTCTGTTTATGTACCGCGGTCCGCCCTGCCAGCAGCACGTGTGCTCGGCTCCTCCCGGGAGGACGATACTGCCGTGCACTGCACTTGTCGCTGCGCCCCCTGCGCCTTATTGACCTTCTCATTTGACTGCACTGCATGTGAGGGGAGGACGACCACCTCTGGTGTCCGGGTCAGGGGCTCGGGTGCTGCCATGGAGGTGTGCCATACTGGTGGTAAACACATGACGTCTTCTCTTCTGAATAATGCATGGTGCAGTGCTGGCTGAGTGACTGCATTATGTGACACATGAAAACAGTGGAAGATGGAAAAACAGGTTCCAAAGCACACAAGTGTATGGAATGGGGTGTCACCTGCCAGGAGATGACCGAACACAAGACATGACAGGAGTGGGGTTATGGCCCCTCATTGTCTTATGTGGGCGCCCCTTCACCTGTACCCCCCGCTGAGGTTGGAAGCAGAATCCTCAGCCATCCAGATGAATGGTGGTCCATATAGCCATGGACGGCCAGCGGGTTATGTTCTGGCTCACACACTGGGGTACCAGTAGGGGTACTCCTCTCTATGAGGATCACATAGAGTAGGGGTCCCCTAACTTCTTACCTCAGCAGCTACATTCAGGTCTGAGAGACGATGCTAACGACATCGCCAAAACTGTAGAAGCCCCCAGTGTGACCCTTTGAAGACTATGATAAAAAGCGATTAATGCTGCAAGTGCCCCTTATAAAGTAATAATGGCACAAGCGAAATAATAATGCCCCATGTGCCCCCTTATGAAATAATAACGACCCTCATGCCACCTTATGAAATAATGACCTGCGTGCCCCCTTATGAAATAAAAATGACCGGCATGCCCCCTTATGAAATAATAATGACCCGTGTACTGTTATGATTAGGTAATTCAGAACCATAATGGACCTTGAAGTTCAGAGCACACAAAGTGACCTGACAATAACCAAAAGACATAGGACGAGCTCTGAGACGTGGGAACTCTGCTGACCGCAATCCCTAATCATATCCAACCACACTAGAGGCAGCCGTGGATTGCGCCTAACGCTCCCTATGCAACTCGGCACAGCCTGAGAAACTAGCTAGGCCTAAGGTAGAAAAATAAGCCTACCTTGCCTCAGAGAAATACCCCAAAGGAAAAGGCAGCCCCCCACATATAATGACTGTGAGTAGAGATGAAAATACAAACGCAGAGATGAAATAGATTTAGCAAAGTGAGGCCCAACTTACTGAACAGACCGAAGATAGGGAAGATAACTTTGCGGTCAACACAAAAGGAAAGAGAAGGAGATCCAGCTCAACGAAATAGTGAAAAATCCATAATTTATTTCACTTAAAATATAGTGAAAGGACAAAACATCAGCATACAAAAAAATTAAAACCAAGGTCAACGCGTTTCCGGTGACTAAGCACCCTTAATCATGATTATTATGGATTTTTCACTATTTCGTTGAGCTGGATCTCCTTCTCTTTCCTGTTCGTCCACGCCCTGACACAGCGGTTCCGTGCTCCGAGCTCTTGGGAATGTCGGTATGGTGAGCTGGATTTTGTTTTTTCCTGGTCAACACAAAACCCTACAAACAACCACGCAGAGGGGGCAAAAAGACCCTCCGCACCGACGAACGGTACGGAGGTGCTCCCTCTGCGTCCCAGAGCTTCCAGCAAGCAAGAAAAACCAATAAAGCAAGCTGGACAGAAAAAAATATCAAACAAAAATAACACAAGCAAAACTTAGCTTATGCAGAGCAGACAGGCCACAGGAACGATCCAGGAGGAAGCAAGACCAATACTAGAACATTGACTGGAGGCCAGGAGCAAAGCACTAGGTGGAGTTAAATAGAGCAGCACCTAACGACTTCACCACATCACCTGAGGAAGGAAACTCAGAAGCCGCAGTACCACTCGTGACCACAGGAGGGAGCTCTGCCACAGAATTCACAACAGTACCCCCCCCTTGAGGAGGGGTCACCAAACCCTCACCAGAGCCCCCAGGCCGACCAGGATGAGCCATATGTGTTGTGAGTTCTGTTTTTGGGCTCCCTCTGGTGGTTACTGATGGTACTGGGTGACTTGTCTTTCCTGGGTCTCTGGGTTCCACCTGTTCCATCAGGATATGGGAGTTTCCTATTTAACCTGGCTTTGCTGGCATTTCCTCGCCGGTTATCAATGTATCCAGTGTGTCTTGTTACCTCTGCTCCCTGCTCCTAGAACCTTCTGGTCAAGCTAAGTTTGGATTTTCCTGTTTTGGTGTTTTGCTTTATTTGGTTTTTAGTCCAGCCTGCAGATATGTGATTCTTTGCTGCTGGTTGCTCTAGTGGGCTGAAATTGCTCCTCATGTACCATGAGTTGGCACATGAGTTCAAGTAATTTCAGGATGGTTTTTTGAAGGGTTTTTCGCTGACCGCGCAGTTCACTTTTGTATCCTCTGCTATCTAGCTTTAGCGGGCCTCATTTTGCTGAAACTGTTTTCATACTGCGTATGTGCTTTCCTCTCATTTCACCGTCATTATATGTGGGGGGCTGCTATTTCTGTGGGGTATTTCTCTGGAGGCAAGAGAGGTCTGTGTTTCTTCTAATAGGGGAAGTTAGATCTTCGGCTGGAGCGAGACGTCTAGGATCATCGTAGGCACGTTCCCCGGCTACTTTTATTTGTGTGTTAGGTTCAGGGTCGCGGTCAGCTCAGGTTCCATCGCCCTAGAGCTTGTTTGTATCTGTGCTTGTCCTTTAGTGATCCCCTGCCATTGGGATTATGATAGTATAACCGGCCCACAAAGTGTTAATTGTATTGGCTGAAGTAGGAGGATAAGTAGTCTGAGGAAGTTTTTTTTTTTTTTTTTTCTCTTTCCCTCAGAGTTTGCTGCCTAGCCTTATTGCAGCCTGGCTACTTCCTCCTCCTCTTAATCTTTGAATGGCTCTGATCCCAGCTGTTTATCATGGACGTCTTTTTCGTGGCCAAAAAAGATGGTTCCTTGAGGCCTTGTATAGATTATCGTCTTTTGAATAAGATTACCGTAAAATATCAGTATCCTTTGCCATTGTTGACTTATTTGTTTGCTCGCATTAAGGGGGCTAAATGGTTCACTAAGATTGATCTTCGGGGTGCGTATAATCTTATACGAATAAAGCAAGGTGATGAGTGGAAAACCGCATTTAATACGCCTGAGGGCCATTTTGAGTATTTGGTAATGCCTTTTGGACTTTCTAATGCTCCTTCAGTCTTCCAGTCCTTAATGCACGATATTTTCCGTGAATATCTGGATAAATTTATGATTGTGTATTTGGATGATATTTTGGTTTTTACTGATGACTGGGAGTCTCATGTTCAGCAGGTCAGGAAGGTGTTTCAGGTCCTGCGGGCCAATTCCTTGTTTGTAAAAGGCTCAAAGTGTCTCTTTGGAGTCCAGAAGATTTCTTTCTTGGGGTATATTTTTTCCCCTTCTACTATTGAGATGGATCCCGTCAAGGTTCAGGCTATTTGTGACTGGACGCAGCCTACATCTCTTAAGAGTCTACAGAAGTTCTTGGGCTTTGCTAATTTCTATCGTCGTTTTATAACTAATTTTTCTAGTGTTGTTAAGCCTTTGACGGATTTGACTAGGAAGGGTGCTGATGTTGCTAATTGGTCTCCTGCGGCTGTGGAGGCCTTTCAGGAACTTAAGCGCCGGTTTTCTTCTGCTCCTGTGTTGCGTCAGCCAGATGTTTCGCTCCCTTTTCAGGTTGAGGTTGATGCTTCCGAGATTGGAGCGGGGGCGGTTTTGTCACAGAGAAGCTCTGATGGCTCAGTGATGAAGCCATGCGCGTTTTTTTCTAGAAAGTTTTCGCCGGCTGAGCGGAATTATGATGTTGGTAATCGGGAACTTTTGGCCATGAAGTGGGCATTTGAGGAGTGGCGTCATTGGCTAGAGGGTGCTAGACATCGTGTGGTGGTCTTGACTGATCACAAAAATTTGATTTACCTTGAGTCTGCCAGGCGTCTGAATCCTAGACAGGCTCGTTGGTCACTGTTTTTCTCTCGTTTCAATTTTGTGGTTTCATACCTGCCAGGTTCAAAGAATGTGAAGGCGGATGCTCTTTCTAGGAGTTTTGTGCCTGACTCCCTTGGAAATTCTGAGCCCTCTGGTATCCTTAGGGATGGGGTGATTTTGTCTGCTGTCTCCCCAGACTTGCGACATGCTTTGCAGGAGTTTCAGGCGGGTAAACCTGATCGTTGTCCGCCTGAGAGACTGTTTGTTCCGGATAATTGGACCAGTAGAGTCATCTCCGAGGTCCATTCTTCTGCGTTGGCAGGTCATCCTGGAATATTTGGTACTAGAGACTTGGTGGCCAGGTCTTTTTGGTGGCCTTCCTTGTCGAGGGATGTGCGTTCTTTTGTGCAGTCTTGTGAGGTTTGTGCTCGGGCTAAGCCTTGCTGCTCTCGGGCCAGTGGATTGTTGTCACCTTTGCCTATCCCGAAGAGGCCTTGGACGCACATTTCCATGGACTTTATTTTGGATCTCCCTGTCTCTCAAAAAATGTCCGTCATCTGGGTTGTGTGTGATCGCTTTTCTAAAATGGTTCATCTGGTACCCTTGCCTAAGTTGCCTTCCTCCTCTGAGTTGGTCCCTCTGTTTTTTCAGAATGTGGTTCGTTTGCATGGGATTCCTGAGAACATCGTTTCTGACAGGGGATCCCAGTTTGTGTCTACATTTTGGCGGACGTTCTGTGCTAAGATGGGCATTGATTTGTCCTTTTCGTCTGCATTCCATCCTCAGACGAATGGCCAGACTGAACGAACTAATCAGACCTTGGAAACTTATTTAAGGTGTTTTGTTTCTGCTGATCAGGATGACTGGGTTACCTTTTTGCCGCTGGCCGAGTTTGCCCTTAATAATCGGGCTAGTTCTGCTACCTTGGTTTCTCCTTTCTTTTGTAATTCGGGGTTTCATCCTCGTTTTTCCTCTGGTCAGGTGGAACCTTCTGATTGTCCTGGAGTGGACATGGTGGTGGATAGGTTGCATCGGATTTGGAGTCATGTGGTGGACAATTTGAAGTTGTCCCAGGAGAAGGCTCAGCAGTTTGCTAATCGCCGTCGCCGCGTGGGTCCTCGACTTCTTGTTGGGGACTTGGTGTGGTTGTCTTCTCGTTTTGTTCCTATGAAGGTCTCTTCTCCTAAGTTCAAGCCTCGGTTCATCGGTCCCTATAGGATCTTGGAAATTCTTAACCCTGTGTCGTTTCGTTTGGATCTCCCGGCATCGTTTGCTATTCATAATGTGTTCCATCGGTCGTTGTTGCGGAAGTATGAGGTACCTGTTGTTCCTTCGCTTGAGCCTCCTGCTCCAGTGCTGGTGGAGGGAGAATTGGAGTATGTTGTGGAGAAGATCTTGGATTCTCGTGTTTCCAGACGGAAACTCCAGTATTTGGTCAAGTGGAAGGGTTATGCTCAGGAGGATAATTCTTGGGTGGTTGCCTCGGATGTTCATGCTGATGATTTGGTTCGCGCTTTTCATAGGGCTCATCCTGGTCGCCCTGGTGGTTCTCGTGAGGGTTCGGTGACCCCTCCTCAAGGGGGGGGTACTGTTGTGAGTTCTGTTTTTGGGCTCCCTCTGGTGGTTACTGATGGTACTGGGTGACTTGTCTTTCCTGGGTCTCTGGGTTCCACCTGTTCCATCAGGATATGGGAGTTTCCTATTTAACCTGGCTTTGCTGGCATTTCCTCGCCGGTTATCAATGTATCCAGTGTGTCTTGTTACCTCTGCTCCCTGCTCCTAGAACCTTCTGGTCAAGCTAAGTTTGGATTTTCCTGTTTTGGTGTTTTGCTTTATTTGGTTTTTAGTCCTGCCTGCAGATATGTGATTCTTTGCTGCTGGTTGCTCTAGTGGGCTGAAATTGCTCCTCATGTACCATGAGTTGGCACATGAGTTCAAGTCATTTCAGGATGGTTTTTTGAAGGGTTTTTCGCTGACCGCGCAGTTCACTTTTGTATCCTCTGCTATCTAGCTTTAGCGGGCCTCATTTTGCTGAAACTGTTTTCATACTGCGTATGTGCTTTCCTCTCATTTCACCGTCATTATATGTGGGGGGCTGCTATTTCTGTGGGGTATTTCTCTGGAGGCAAGAGAGGTCTGTGTTTCTTCTAATAGGGGAAGTTAGATCTTCCGCTGGAGCGAGACGTCTAGGATCATCGTAGGCACGTTCCCCGGCTACTTTTATTTGTGTGTTAGGTTCAGGGTCGCGGTCAGCTCAGGTTCCATCGCCCTAGAGCTTGTTTGTATCTGTGCTTGTCCTTTAGTGATCCCCTGCCATTGGGATCATGACACATATGAAAGGCACGAACAAGATCTGCAGCATGGACATCAGAGGCAAAGACCTAGGAATTATCTTCCTGACCATAACCCTTCCACTTAACCAGATACTGGAGTTTCTGTCTCGAAACACGAGAATCAAAAATCTTCTCCACAATATACTCCAACTCCCCCTCCACCAAAACCGGGGCAGGAGGATCAACAGATGGAACCATAGGTGCCACGTATCTCCGCAACAACGACCTATGGAATACGTTATGGATGGAAAAAGAATCTGGAAGGGTCAAACGAAAAGACACAGGATTAAGAACCTCAGAAATCCTATACGGACCAATGAAACGAGGCTTAAACTTAGGAGAGGAAACCTTCATAGGAATATGACGAGATGACAACCAAACCAAATCCCCAACACGAAGTCGGGGACCCACACAGCGTCTGCGATTAGCGAAACGTTGAGCCTTCTCCTGGGACAAGGTCAAATTGTCCACTACATGAGTCCAAATCTGCTGTAACCTGTCCACCACCGTATCCACACCAGGACAGTCCGAAGACTCAACCTGCCCTGAAGAGAAACGAGGATGGAACCCAGATTTGCAGAAAAACGGCGAAACCAAGGTAGCCGAGCTGGCCCGATTATTAAGGGCGAACTCAGCCAAAGGCAAGAAGGACACCCAATCATCCTGATCAGCAGAAACAAAGCATCTCAGATATGTTTCCAAGGTCTGATTGGTTCGTTCGGTCTGACCATTAGTCTGAGGATGGAAAGCCGAGGAAAAAGACAAATCAATGCCCATCCTAGCACAAAAAGCTCGCCAAAACCTCGAAACAAACTGGGAACCTCTGTCAGAAACGATGTTCTCTGGAATGCCATGTAAACGAACCACATGCTGGAAGAACAATGGCACCAAATCAGAGGAGGAAGGTAATTTAGACAAGGGTACCAAATGGATCATCTTAGAGAAGCGATCACAAACCACCCAAATGACCGACATTTTTTGAGAGACGGGGAGATCCGAAATAAAATCCATAGAGATATGTGTCCAAGGCCTCTTCGGGACCGGCAAGGGCAAAAGCAACCCACTGGCACGAGAACAGCAGGGCTTAGCCCGAGCACAAATCCCACAGGACTGCACAAAAGAACGCACATCCCGCGACAGAGACGGCCACCAAAAGGATCTAGCCACTAAATCTCTGGTACGAAAAATTCCAGGATGACCAGCCAACAACGAACAATGAACCTCAGAGATAACTTTATTCGTCCACCTATCAGGGACAAACAGTTTCTCCGCTGGGCAACGATCAGGTTTATTAGCCTGAAATTTTTGCAGCACCCGCCGCAAATCAGGGGAGATGGCAGACAAAATTACTCCCTCTTTGAGAATACCCGCCGGCTCAGACAAACCCGGAGAGTCGGGCACAAAACTCCTAGACAGGGCATCCGCCTTCACATTTTTAGAGCCCGGAAGGTACAAAACCACAAAGTCAAAACGGGAGAAAAACAGCGACCAACGAGCCTGTCTAGGATTCAACCGTTTGGCAGACTCGAGATAAGTCAAGTTCTTGTGATCAGTCAAGACCACCACGCGAT
Organism: Ranitomeya imitator; assembly: GCF_032444005.1. NCBI lineage: Eukaryota > Metazoa > Chordata > Amphibia > Anura > Dendrobatidae > Ranitomeya > Ranitomeya imitator. The sequence goes on along the minus strand of NC_091282.1, from coordinate 491,238,873 downwards.
GCTTAGCTCCTTCAAGCCAATGACGCCACTCCTCGAATACCCACTTCATGGCCAGCAACTCTCGATTGCCAACATCATAATTTCGCTCAGCAGGCGAAAACTTCCTGGAAAAGAAGGCGCATGGTTTCATCACCGAACAATCAGAACTTCTCTGCGACAAAACAGCCCCCGCTCCAATTTCAGAAGCATCAACCTCGACCTGGAACGGAAGCGAAACATCTGGTTGACACAACACAGGGGCAGAAGAAAAACGACGCTTTAACTCTTGAAAAGCTTCCACAGCAGCAGAAGACCAATTGACCATATCAGCACCCTTCTTGGTCAAATCGGTCAATGGTTTAGCAATACTAGAAAAATTACAGATGAAGCGACGATAAAAATTAGCAAAGCCCAGGAACTTTTGCAGACTCTTCAGAGATGTCGGCTGAGTCCAATCATAGATGGCCTGGACCTTAACAGGGTCCATCTGGATAGTAGAAGGGGAAAAAATGAACCCCAAAAATGAAACCTTCTGAACACCAAAGAGACACTTTGATCCTTTCACAAACAAAGAATTAGCACGCAGGACCTGGAACACCATTCTGACCTGCTTCACATGAGACTCCCAATCATCCGAGAAGACCAAAATATCATCCAAGTATACAATCAGGAATTTATCCAGGTACTCTTGGAAGATGTCATGCATAAAGGACTGAAACACCGATGGAGCATTGGCAAGTCCGAAAGGCATAACTAGGTACTCAAAATGGCCCTCGGGCGAATTTAAATGCAGTTTTCCATTCATCGCCCCGCTTAATACGCACAAGATTATACGCACCACGAAGATCTATCTTGGTGAACCAACTAGCCCCCTTGATCCGAGCAAACAAATCAGATAGCAGCGGCAAGGGGTTCTGAAATTTGACCGTGATTTTATTTAGAAGGCGGTAATCTATACAAGGTCTCAGCGAACCATCCTTCTTGGCCACAAAAAAGAACCCCGCTCCCAATGGCGACGATGACGGGCGAATATGACCCTTCTCCAAGGACTCCTTCACGTAACTCCACATAGCGGCGTGCTCAGGTACAGATAAATTAAACAGTCGACCTTTAGGAAACTTACTACCAGGAATCAAATCGATAGCACAATCACAATCCCTATGCGGAGGTAGGGCATTGGACTTGGGCTCATCAAATACATCCCAGTAATCAGACAAGAACTCTGGGACCTCAGAAGGGGTGGATGACGAAATAGACAGAAATGGGACATCACCATGCACCCCCTGACAACCCCAGCTGGACACAGACATTGATTTCCAATCTAATACTGGGTTATGGACTTGTAGCCATGGCAACCCCAACATGACCACATCATGCAGATTATGCAACACCAGAAAGCGAATATCCTCCTGATGTGCAGGAGCCATGCACATGGTCCACTGGGTCCAGTACTGAGGCTTATTCTTGGCCAAAGGCGTAGCATCAATTCCTCTCAATGGAATAGGACACTGCAAGGGCTCCAAGAAAAACCCACAACGCCTAGCATACTCCAAGTCCATCAAATTCAGGGCAGCGCCTGAATCCACAAATGCCATGACAGAATAAGATGACAAAAAGCAGATCAAAGTAACGACAAAAGAAATTTTGACTGTACCGTACCAATGGTGGCAGACCTAGCGAACCGCTTAGTGCGCTTAGGACAATCAGAGATAGCATGAGTGGAATCACCACAGTAGAAACACAGCCCATTCTGACGTCTGTGTTCTTGCCGTTCAACTCTGGTCAAAGTCCTATCGCACTGCATAGGCTCAGGTTTATGCTCGGATAATACCGCCAAATGGTGCACAGATTTACGCTCACGCAAGCGTCGACCGATCTGAATGGCCAAAGACATAGACTCATTCAGATCAGCAGGCATGGGAAATCCCACCATGACATCCTTAAGGGCTTCAGAGAGACCCTTTCTGAAAATAGCTGCCAGCGCACCTTCATTCCATTGAGTGAGCACGGACCACTTCCTAAACTTCTGACAATAAATCTCTATCTCATCCTGACCCTGACACAGAGCCAGCAAATTTTTCTCTGCCTGATCCACCGAATTAGGTTCATCGTACAGCAATCCGAGCGCCAGGAAAAACGCATCAATATTACATAATGCAGGATCTCCTGGCGCAAGGGAAAATGCCCAGTCTTGAGGGTCGCCACGTAATAAAGAAATAATGATCCTAACTTGTTGAACTGGGTCACCAGAGGAGCGAGGTTTCAAAGCCAGAAACAGTTTACAATTATTTTTGAAACTCAGAAATTTAGCTCTATCTCCAGAAAACAAATCAGGAATAGGAATTCTTCATTCTAACATAGAATTCTGAACCACAAAGTCTTGAATATTTTGTACTCTTGCAGTGAGATGATCCACACATGAAGACAGACCTTTAATGTCCATCACTACACCTGTGTCCTGAACCATCCAAATGTCTAGGGGAAAAAAAAGGCAAAACACAGTGCAAAAAAAAAAAAATGGTCTCAGAACTTCTTTTTTCCCTCTATTGAGAAGCATTAGTACTTTTGGCCTCCAGTACTGTTATGATTAGGTAATTCAGAACCACAATGGACCTTGAAGTTCAGAGCACACAAAGTGACCTGACAATAACCAAAAGACATAGGACGAGCTCTGAGACGTGGGAACTCTGCTGACCGCAATCCCTAATCCTATCCAACCACACTAGAGGCAGCCGTGGATTGCGCCTAACGCTCCCTATGCAACTCGGCACAGCCTGAGAAACTAGCTAGGCCTAAGATAGAAAAATAAGCCTACCTTGCCTCAGAGAAATACCCCAAAGGAAAAGGCAGCCCCCCACATATAATGACTGTGAGTAGAGATGAAAATACAAACGCAGAGATGAAATAGATTTAGCAAAGTGAGGCCCAACTTACTGAACAGACCGAAGATAGGGAAGATAACTTTGCGGTCAACACAAAACCCTACAAACAACCACGCAGAGGGGGCAAAAAGACCCTCCGCACCGACTAACGGTACGGAGGTGCTCCCTCTGCGTCCCAGAGCTTCCAGCAAGCAAGAAAAACCAATAAAGCAAGCTGGACAGAAAAAATAGCAAACAAAAATAACACAAGCAAAACTTAGCTTATGCAGAGCAGACAGGCCACAGGAACGATCCAGGAGGAAGCAAGACCAATACTAGAACATTGACTGGAGGCCAGGAGCAAAGCACTAGGTGGAGTTAAATAGAGCAGCACCTAACGACTTCACCACATCACCTGAGGAAGGAAACTCAGAAGCCGCAGTACCACTCGTGACCACAGGAGGGAGCTCTGCCACAGAATTCACAACAGTGTACCCCCTTAAGAATTAATAATCCCCCTTGCTACTAAATCATAATGCACAGAGTACCCTCTAATATATTAATAACTAGATGGTGGCCCGATTCTAACACATCGGGTATTCTAGAATATGCATGTCCACGTATATTGCCCAGCCACGTAGTATATTGCCCAGTCACATAGTATATTGCCCAGCGACGTGGTATATTGCCCAGTCACCTAGTATATTGGCCAGCCACATAGTATATTGCACAGCGACATAGTATATTGCCCAGCGACGTGGTATATTGCCCAGTCACGTAGTATATTGGCCAACCACGTAGTATATTGCCCAGCCACATAGTATATTGGCCAGTCCCACGTAGTATGTAGCAGCCATGTAGTATACAGTACTCTCCATGTAGTATATAGCAGCCATGTAGTATCTAGTACTGCCCACGTAGTATATAGCAGCCATGTAGTATATAGTACTGCCCACGTAGTATATAGCAGCCATGTAGTATATAGTACTGCCCAGTCCGCTAAGTCTTCTGGGTAATTTCGCAATGCATCGCTGGGAACGGAAGATGGCGGCAGGCGCAAGCAGATCGTCGGACAATGGAGGGTGAGTATAGCAGGTTTTTTTTTTTATTATTATTTTTAATATTAGATCTTTTTACTATTGATGCCGCATAGGCAGCATCAATAGTAAAAAGTTAGGGACACACAGGGTTAATAGCAGCAGTTACGGAGTGCATTGCCTGCGGCATAACGCGGTCCGTTACCGACGGCATTAACCCTGTGTGAGCGGTGACTGGAGGGGAGTATGCGGGTGCCGGGCACTGAATGCGGGGAGTATGGAGAGGCCATTTTCTTCCGGACTGTGCCCGTCGCTGATTGGTCATGGCTGTTTTGCCGCGACCAATCAGCGACTTGGATTTCCATGACAGACAGAGGCCGCGACCAATGAATATCCGTGACAGAAAGAAGGACAGACAGAAAGACAGAAGTGACCCTTAGACAATTATATAGTAGATGGCCCAACTGCGCCGTTTAAAATAATACGGGCTCAAGTGCCCTCTTAAAAAAGCACTTACCCCCGAGTTCCCTGCTATGGAGTAGTAATGTCCTGAGTGCCTCTTCCAAAGTAATTTTGCTGCTTCAGTGCCCTTTAAAAATAATAATGCCTGAGTGCCCCCTGATAAAGTTATAATGACCTTTATAAAGTAATATTGACCTTTCAGTGCCTCCCAAAAATAATATTGCTCCCTTATTAACAATTAATAATGCCTTCTCGCTCCCCAAAAAATAATAATACCTCCAGCGTGCCGGTCTAAAAGTATCACTTCCTCAGAAAAAAAAATGATACTCACCTACCCAATGTCCCTGTCGCGCCCACCAACTCTGTCCTCCTCTTCTTCCTCCTCATTGTGCTGCCTGCCAACAGGTGTGAGAGTGGTAGAGCAGGGAGCCCATCGTCTTTTTTGGGGTCTGTGGAAGCTGATAGAGTTGAGAATAGCGGCTGCTAAAGCATAGAGGCATGAGCCACATATGAGGCCAGATGTGGGCTCCCTGCCCTGCCACCTAGCTCTTGTAGGCAACAGGTTGCTCCAGGCCCGCAGCCTATAGGGCGGCAGGGTCATAGATAGGCTGTTAGCATCTCGGTGCAGGCAATGCCATGACGTAACCGCATTGTTCCACCTGTGCTAATATGCTAAAAGGACAAGGCGACTCGAAGCATTAGATGGTAGTGTGAACTCACTATTACTTCGTAAGGGGACACTCAGGACAATATTTCTTGATTAAGGACATTCTACATTGTTACTTGATAAGGGGGCGAGGTGGATTCTCTATGCCGCAGGTTAGGGTGACCAGCTTGGACTGGAGGTAATGGTGTAGCAGAGCGGGTTTGACGGATCTCATGTAAATTGCCAAGGCCAGGAAAGCAAGGTAAGCATGGTGGCACAGAAGCAAGTGAAGCTGGAAGCACCACACGAAGCAGAGCCGTACCCAGTCCAGAAGGATTATGGTTAACTGCCTCCCTTCGCTGCTAGATTTCATTTTCATTGTTTCCTCTACTTTTAAATTGCCATAACTTTATTTTTGCACTGACTTAAATATATGACGGCTTGCTTTTTTGCGGGATGTGTTGTAGCTTTGAAAGATTCCATTCATTTTACCATATAGCATAAAGGAAAATAACCAAAAAATTCCAAGTGTGATGAATTGGTGGTTTTATTTTTACGGAATTCATTGTGCAGTAAAAATGACCCGGAAACATGATTCTCCAGGTCAGTGCAACTACAGACACCAAAAATAGTTTTTCACTATTTTATTGGCTTAAAAAATTGATTTGTGTCACCATTTTCTGACACCCATAACTTTTCTATGTTACCATCAGTGGAGCTGTGTGAGGGCTGTTTTTTACATGTTGAGCTGATGTTTTTGTTTATATAATTTTGGGGAACATACTTTGATTTGATCGCTTCTTATTGCATTTTTATTGTTATTGCGGAGACCAAAAAAACACAGTTGTGGTGTTTTGATCTTTTTTCTCTTTACAGCATTTTCCAAACTGCTTAGCAAATTTTATTCGTTTACTTTTCTGGATGCAGCAATACTTAAATACGGTATGTCCAAATATAGGCTAACAACCGGGCAGTTAAATGTCACATCCACACAATGTCCCCTTTCCGCTTCTGTGCAGTCCCTCTTCTCTCTGCCCTGCTGAGCGCAGACCAAAGAAGTGTTCTGCGCATGCCCCGAGAAAGGTCAAAAGAGCGCCGGAGCATGCGGATTACAGTCCTTTGCCGTTGGCAGGGCAGAGAGAAGTGCGACTGCTCAGATGCACAAAGGGGGCCAATGAATAGATGACATAGGATGCGCCATTCACATGAAGCACAGAAGGAGGGTGGCATTGCGAACAGAGTGGAGGCATCGGACCAAGACCAGCGACGCCCATCGGACCGCTCTGCCCCGTAGGTGAGTATAATAAAAGTTCTTTTTTTGCCTTGCAGAGTGAAGTCATATATACAGCATTATCGAATGCGGTTACATGGGGCTGAAAGGTCTTGGCCATAGGTTGTATGGGAAAAAAATGGTGATTGGTTCCCATTAACTAGGCAAATGTGGCCAAAAATGATGTTTGACAGAGCACACTGTGACTTTCCCTGCATCATTATAGTCAATGGCCGCTTTCGCTCATACACCCAAATCCCGTATTCCTGGGCTTCGTACTTAAGCCCTTGAAGAGTCACTGAGCATTTTCTCAAACGCTATGTGAACATAGCCTACTAGAAAAGGTTAAGGGTAGAGTTGCTGTATCTTGGTAGCAAATGGTCAGGTGTGAACAGCACCAAGAACAGTTCCAAGCAGTTAGTAATCAGGAATCTTGATTGCAGGATGTTAGGTGTGGACTACATCTAGATGAGCTGGCCTGAGCTTGAAATTAGCACTGTGATAGTACAGTCAGGAGTAGAAGAGGAGATATAATTACACACCTGGCGGGAGCTGAGCCAAGTGGATGAAGAAGGAAACTCTTCACAAACAAGTGGACGCTCGGAACAATGCTTTCTAAAGACTCAAACACACATGGGTACCTGTGCTGACCTTTAATTGTTTTTTTTAAAGGCTTTGCCAAAGGTGGAGGAAGCAAGGCCCATCACTGGTACTGGGCACAGGTGAGTGGCTGTGGCACTTAAAGGGAATCTGTCAGCAGGTTATTCCTATGTAATATGAAGACAGCAGGAGATAAAGGGTGAAACAGAATTCAGGGATGTGTCACTTGTCAAAGTGCGTGACGTTGTTGTTTTCTAACTGTAAAGGATTTATCACTAAGGCTACGTTCACATTTGCGGTGCGTCGGGCGCAACCGCGGCGACGCATGCGCCATGCGTCCCTATATTTAACATGGGGGGCACATGGACATGCGTTTTGTTGCGTTTTGTGACACATGCGTTTTTTGGGCGCAAGCGTCAGGGTGCAGAGGACGCTGCTTGTTGCATTTTTTTGCGCTATAAAAATGAACGCATGCGTCACAAAACGCAGCGTTTTGCTGCATTTTGCATACATTTTTGCGTGCGACGCAGCACACAACAACGCAAATGTGAACGTAGCCTAAGAGATTAACATTGACAGACTGGTCCGGCAACTAAGCAGCTCACTGTCTATGGACTTTGCATACAGAGAGCCTGGTGTAGACTCGGTCAGCTTTTTCTGCCCTGCTTCATGCTAAATCTATAAGCTCTGATTAAATCAGAACAGCTGCACCCAGTAAACTAAGTGATACATTGTTGGATTCAGCTTCTCTTTCCCTACATTACGCTGTTCTCAGGTGAGGTAGCAAAAACCTGCTGACAGATTCAATTTAAGTAATATTATGGTTTTTAACGGGGCACTGAAAGAGCAATATTATATTATGAGGAACACTTGGTCAGTATTACTTTCTAAAGGGCACTGAAGGGGCACAATTACTTTATAAGTCCGGTCACTACTACTTTAATAGAATCACTTTGGGCATTATTAACTTACAATGGCTTGAAAAAGTATTCATACCCCGTGAACCTTTCCACATTTTTATAACGTTACACCCACAAACTTAAATGTATTTTATTTGTTTTGTTTTTTACAGTATGTGATATACCAACACAAAGAAGCACATATTTGTGAAGAGTAAAGGAAATTATACATTATTTTAAAATTATTTTAAAAATATAAATCTGAAAATTGTGACATGCAGTTATATTCATTCAATACTTCATAGGGCCACCTTTCACTTTAATTACTTTTGCAAGTCTTTGGGGTATGTCTTTACCAGATTTACACATCTAGATGATGAAAGTTTTACTCATTCTTCTTTGCAAACTAGTTTTAACTCAGTGACATTGGATTGTGAGTGTCTGTGAACAGCAATTTTCAAGCCTTGCCATAGATTCTCAATGGGATTTAGGTTTTAACTTTGACTGGGGCATTCAAGTTCATGAATATGCTTTGATCTCGACCATTAAGGTCGGTGTCCTTTAGGAAGGTGCATCTATGCTCCAGTCCTAAGGTTTTCCTCCAGAATTGCTGTGTATTTAGCTTCATTCATCTTCCCATCAAATCTGACCAGTTTTTCTGTCCCTGCTGAAGAAAAGCATCCCCACATCATCTCCACCATGTTTGACGAAGGGATGGTGTTTTCAGAGTAATATGCAGTGTTAGTTTTTCACCACACATATCATTTTGCGTTTAGTCCATAAAATTCTACTCTGGTCTTATCTGACCAGAGCACCTTCTTCCACATGCTAGATATGTCTTCTACCTGGCTTTTTGCAAACTGCAAATGGGACTTATTTTGGCTTGCTTTAAAAAATGACTTTGTCTTGACATTATCATAGAATGTTAGAGTTGGAAGGGACCTCAAATGTCATTGTGTCCAACCCACTGCTCAATGTAGGATTAACTAAACCAACTCAGACAGATGTCTGTCCAGCCTGTGTTTGAATGAATTATATAACTAAACCTGGCACTCAACTTTTTGGTATATGCAGGTGTTTTTTTTGTCTGAGACAAGCGGTGGAGTCCGCGTCTGCAGCACTACAGCCGGGCTGCGCTCATACCAGCGCCCTCTAATCTGTGCCTTCCTTTAAAGGGCTATAAACATTTCAGTCTGTTAATCAGAGTAAACACTCACCTCACCATCAATCACCATACGTAACTGATGAAGGTCATTTGTTTATGACCGAATGCTGTTACTGCACTTCCGCTTGGAATAAAAAAACCACCTGCATATACCAAAAAGTTGAGTGCCAGGTTTTGTTACATATATCACTAAGGTTTTGGAACCTACCTGGGCACCGTTTTATAGAGCTGTTCACACGCTTATTTTGATACTGTGTTTGAATGAAGACTTCCATTGAAGGATAACTCACCACCTCTGTCACTCTCACAGTCAAAAAGTTTTTTCTAATATCTAATCTGTATCTTCTCCCTTTCAGTTTGATTCCATTGCTTCTTGTGTTTCCCTGTGCAAATGAGAATAAGGATGATCCCTCTACACTGTGACATTCCTTCAGACATTTGTAGACAGCTATTAAGTCTCCTCTCAGTCTTATTTTTTGCAAGGTAAGCATTCCCAGATCCTTTAACCATTCCTTGTAGGACATAGTTTGCAGTCCACTCACCATCCAGGTAGCTCTTCTCTGAACTTGCTCCAGTTTTTCAATATCTTTTTTAAAATGTAGTGCCCAGAACTGGACACAGTATTCCAGAGGCCTGGACAAGGAGGATTAGAGGGGGATAATTACTTCACACGATCTAGAGCACTTCTTAATACATCCTAGAACTGTGTTTGCCTTTTTTGCTGCTATACCACACTCATGTACAGTCTGTGATCTATTAGTATACCCAAGTCTTTTTCATATGTGCTTTTGCTTAGTTCTATTCCCCCATTCTTCCATAAAGTCCAGATTTGTGGAGCGTACAACTGATAATTGTCTTGTAGACAGATTTTCCCAGCTGAGTTGTGGATCTCTGTAACTTTCAGAGTGACCATGGGCCTTCTTGGTTGCTTCGCTAATTAGTGCTTTCCTTACCTTGGGATGTCAGTTTAGGTGACGTCTTGGTAGGTTTCCAGTTGTGCCATACTCCTTGAATTTTTGGATGATGGATTGACCAGTCCTCCGTGAGACGTTCAGAGCTTTGTCTATTTTTCATAACTTAACTCTGCTTTACTATTCTTCACAACTTTATATTCTTCAGAACTTTATATCTGACCTGTATGGTGTGTTCCTTGGTTTTGATAATGCTATTTCATCCCTAATGTTCTAAAACAAACCTCTGAGGTCTTCACAGAGCATCTGTACTTATACCGAGAACAAGTTACACACAGATGGACTCAATTTACTAATTATGCGACTTCTGGAGGCAATTGGTCACTCAGGACTTTATTTAGGAATATGAGAATACAGGAGGCTGAATACAAATGCATGTGACAATTTTCAGATTTATATTTGTAAAATATTAAGAAAATCATGTATCATTTACTTTACAGTTCACAAATTCTTGCTACTTTGTATTGGTACATCACATAAAGTCTCAATAAAATACATTTAAGTTTGTGGGTGTAATGTGAAAAAATTGTGAAAACCTTCATGGAGTATGAATACTTTTTAAAGGTACTGTATAAGGGGGCATTTGGGTCATTATTACATTATAAAGGGGTTCTTAAGGCATTATTATTTTATAATGAGGCACTTATGCCATTGTCGCTTTATAATTATATCTTCACTTAGAATAGGGTCTAGTGGATGCAGCAGAAGAAATAGGCCGCAATTTCATCTGGTGTCATCAGCTTATTATAAAGGGTTTAAAAACTGAAGCAGCTTAGTTTAAGAAAATGGTTGTTGTGATGAGACTACCCTTTTTTTCTAGGGATTTTACTTTAGTTCAAGAATCATGTCATACTATGAAGGTACAACTTCTGGTGCTGTGCCCACTTCATCTGCAGCTGTAACATACAGCTGGTACATTGCTGCAACAGCTGAGATCAGAGTTAACTTATCCCAGCCACTATGAATATTGCTGAATGTTGTAGTTTAATAGAGTGAAGGGCTTCCTCCATAAGCACATCAGCACCTCTACAATGTAATGGCATAATACAAATGGTTTGCCATGACAATGGCCCCAGGTCTGCCTAGTTCAACTTCTGCCTATATGTTGCGCTCTAGTTTACCAGCCAGCAACTGCAGGAGCAGAATTAATAAAGTTTTTTTTACGTGTGTACTCCTCTTTGGTCAGCCTTATTTCCTTACAGATTGTAAGATCATGTGAACAAGGCCCTCAATTCTAGTGTTTGAATTGTTGATTAGTTTATTACTCTGCAGCGTCTGATACTTTTTGTACATCTACCTTCTAAATTGTAAAGTGCTGTGAAATATGTTGACCCTATACAATAACTGAGATAATAATAATACTAATAATAAGCAGCTGCCTAAATAGGAGTTTGTTTCACAAAGCTAGTTTAGATGCCACCAAACTCTATTACTCAACCAACCTCCCAAGAGAAGACTTGAGAATATGCTAACAGCACTGCTCAGTCTATACTGCAGCTTCTTAGGAGCTTTACTGTGTAGAAAGGAGAAGAAGCTGAAGGTCAGCAGCTCTCAAATTGCTGCAGTCAGGATGTCTGCCCACCACATACTCCCATAGCAAATGTACAGATCATTGCAGGGCATCACTTGAAGAGTTGGCCACTATACAAACTTTAGAACATGCCTTCAGCAACATCGAGCTCTCCTTGCCATGCTGCCCGCTCTGACTCTTGCCTGCTCTTCACTGCTGTACTTTGTTGTACCTTTTAATGAAGATCATTTATATCTGAAAGTGAACAAAACTGTCACACAGGTTAGTCAACTCTAATGACTATTTAAGTGTGTTTGTGAATGCTCCCGCATACTTTCTACGCCTGTGAAATGAGAACAGGTTGTTGATAATGAATATATTTAACGGTGTTACTGATGTGTCATAGAATCCAGAGCATACTATTTAATGCCAGGTCACGATAACCTGGTTACATTGTTTTATTTTGTTGTCTCCGCTATGAAACAGGATGAGAGTCACATGCTGTGAAAAATCCATATACGTCTGCTAATTCTGTAAGTGGAAACAGTGTATTGAATGTTACAAATTCAGTCATACAGGATGTGACAATGGCCGAATAGAATGGTGGAACCAATAAGTCTTTAATGACTTTGGCTCGAGGTAAACTGGGGAGAAGTGTCTAAAACCAGAACATGCTTTAAATCAGCCGACCATCTGATGTGTATGGGAACCTCATGACTCTCCCCTAGCAGATGAAGTCAGGGGAGAGAAGAATCGGGCCACTGGAATTCCAATGCCCTAACCTTTTGTATTCACAGAAGATAAGCTGCTGCCAGTAGAGTTTGGCAGCAGCTTTCTCTCTCAACATGTCGGGAGATATAACTGTTATGTCGTGTATGAAGAGCTCTAGGAATTATGCAGGTATAAAGAAGTATATGCCAGGGAATACCCATGTCGCTACTCCAGGAGTTGTCCCCCAGTATCATCAGCTAATACTCAGGCAGTTTTGTTAAAGCAGGTGTTGGCGAAAATTGCAGTCACTTAGAGAAGAAGTTGGTTGGAAGTAAAGATCAGGAAGAAGTCAGGATGGGCAGCATTCAACCAAGCTATGTCCGTGAAACAAGACTGCCCTTAAAACCTATAAAGCAAGCATAAACACAGAATGGAAGAATAGGAACCAAAAGAAAATACCCAGAGTATTGAGGGAAAGTACCCCAAGGAAGTGAGGGACCTACAGGAATTGGCTGGAGTCATGTCAAGTACTTGCCCGTAAGTAAGCTAAGGAGAAAACATTTTACTGGGAGAAAAGCAAACCGTGGCCTGCCAATTTTTCTCTGATGCAGCCTTCCAGGTTCCAAAAATGTGCCCATTGTTCCAGGTCAGCTCAGGCATCAAGATATGAAGTTGAATGGTGCTTTCACCTAGGTTCCGTGATCAAGTTAAAGCATTAATGAGACAGGTTAAAAAGCTTGTCTGGGTCCTTATTGGTGTTGTCCACTGCTAGGAAACCCCTTCCTAAATGCTAAAGTGCCCCATGTAAAAGAAAAAAAAATGCCTCATGGACCAGCGCAGCCCCAGCGATGTGGGTGCTATGTTTCCCTGTGGTTACATGAGATTGTTATGTTACGTAACCACTGCAGCCAATCATCGACCACTCATCAGCTGCAACCTATCAGTATTTTGTCATACCTCAATGCCCCTTCACTGCCCTTTAAAAAGAAATAAGTCTGCAAGAGCTCCCTTATAAAGGAATAATGTTTTGAGTACCCCATTATGACACTTTAGAAAGAAATAATGCTGTGAGTGCCCCTTCTAAAGTCATAATGCCTCTTCAGTGTCCACTTAAAACGACTGTCAATGTAGAATAGGTAAATTTGCCATTTCTCTTGATGTTCTGCAATATTGCACTGCATTGTATGCGATTTTCCAGGTATCACATTTACAAAAGGAACAATCAAATGGATCATCTAGTTTAGCTACATCAGTATGTATTGTTTTCCTAGAACTCTAGAATTTACTAGTGTTTCGGAGTAAATTATGTGTTTGCGGAGTGTAGGGAGACAAGTAATTCAGTGGGATAGGAAACCCAATGTGCATGTTTACTAACACAACAAAATAAAATGAGTGAGCATAGAAGTGTCAGCCTGGCTATCTAGAACTGATCTGACAGGAGTCACAATACGGCTTTGTGCTATTGGGGTCCCTGCATCTCTTTCTGCTCTTTTTCCCTTGCACAGTCTCTTTATACACAGATCTTCCCTAACATAACATAGCCACAATGGCAAAAAAGGTTACTGACTCATAATTAACTAACGTTGGTGAATGGAACTGTGACACTGAGCTGTGGTAGCAAAACTCCAGGTCAGCAAGCCCACCGCCCCACCACAAATGACTTGTGACAGCTCACAACAAAAGGATTTGTCAAGCAGTAAAATGTATGTAAACAGTGTATATTTGTCTTTTAGTGTGTTACACGTCGCAGCACATACAGGTCAATACAAGCAGAGCAAGTTCATCATTCATCAACCTAACTGTTGTGCACATTTACAGTGAACTAAAAGGGGTTTTCTGGTTTCCAATAATTATGCTCAAATAAGTCTGCGGCTATATCTTTTATTCTATCCTCCCGAATGTTGGCTGAACAGAGGTCTGGGCTTCTATGGTGTGTTTTTATTTGGTGAAGAGATAATTCAATGGAACATTGTAAACCTACTGTCCGACTAGCAAAAGCTGCTGCAAGATTTCAAAATGCATTTTCCACCAATATGTGTACCCCAATAATGTGCCCTATTCGGAGCCTTATTATCTACAGACTTTGCTATTTATTTGGAATTGAAATACTGTTCAGCACTGTAAGTTGATGTCAATACTTAGATGTAAAAGAAGCAATTGCAATCATGAGAATTTGTTACAGAAACTGTAACAAATAATGACTGTTTTAATTGCTATGCTGCCACTACAGTGTGTGCGCAACTATTAGGCAATTTGTATTTTTGATGATTAATTTTATTATTGAACTACAATCTAAAAGGTTAAAATAACTGAATATTTAAAAAATTAAAAGTGAGATTTTGTTTTAGGAGAATACCGTATCTATGTGTACAGAAATATTGAACAACTATTAGTGTGCAGAATTATTTTGTAACTAAATGAAAAATTAAAATTTTCCCATCTCAGTTGTTTATTTTCATCAGAGAAAGTTGGATTAATAACCATTAGTTATTACCTATAATAACGCATGTACAACTCAAAATTTACTAAAATACACTTCTGACAAATATATATCAGTGACCAATATAGCCACCCTTATTTGCAATAATAGTCATAAACCTTCCATCCATGGTGTCTGTCAGTTTTTTTAATCAATGATCAACTTTTTGTGCAGCACCAACCACAGCCTCCCAGACACAGTACAGAGAGGTGTACTGTTTTCCTTCACTGTAAATCTTCTGTTTAAAGGGAATCTGTCACCACAAATTTGGCCTATAAGCTAAGGCAACCGCCATCAGGGGCTTATCTACAGCATTCTGTAATGCCCTCAACAGGGCAGACAAAGTACGCCTGCGCAGGAGCCGTGGCAGCAAAGAAGAGGACGTCATCGTATGAAGATGGGAGGCACTGGACCCGGACCACGACGCCCATCAGACCGGACCACACCAGGACCGCCCCTGGGTGAGTACAATATAACTTGTTTTTCTCCTCTTTCAGGTTACATCGGGGGCTTCTCTACAGTATTACAGAATTCTGTAGATAAGCCCTGATGACTGTGGCCTTAGCTTATGGGTGAATTTTGGGGTGACAGATTCCCTTTAAGAAATGCCATCAAGTTCAGAATAGGGTTTAGGTCAGGCAAGGAAGGTGGCAATGTCATTATTCTTTCATCTCTAAGGCCTTTACTGGCTAGCCAAGCAGTGGAGAATTCATTGCATGTGATGGAACCTTGTCCTGCATAACAATAATGGTTTTCTTGAAAGATGCAACATACTTTTCCCTGTACCACTGATTGTAAAAGGTGACCACACCCCAATATCTTAACAACTTCAAGGGTGTTACATCCCACTGAAAGACGTGTAACAATTTTTGACTTTTCGGCTATCACCGAGCTACTACTGCGCAAGAGCGGGCAGTGCCATCTTGGAGGAGGAATTTTTTTTCTTCTCCAGTAAGATGGCAGCGCATGCGCAATAGCAGCTATAGGATCACAGCTACTGTATGTACACTAATAGCTGCTACTGTGCGGCGTGCACCATTTCAAATGGATTTTTTTTTCTTGGTGAATAGCATGAAGAAAATGCATTATTGGGACATGAAACATACGACTATGCTGTAGAGCAGATGCCACTGCTGGCAACTGCCTGCAGAAGGCTTTTTTTTCTTTTTTAAAGTATTGTGAGACAGTGACCGTTTGTGAATGGCCGGTATATGTTGGAGAGGAGGAGGTTCTCTGCGCTGTAAGCCGGAAATGTTGCTCTGGGACCTGTAGTTCCATGAGCTTTGTATACTGGAGCTGAACTAAAGGACTGAACCAGAAGAGCACAGGTCTATATCTGGCAGCTTCCAGCAGTAAGCTGGAAGCTTAAGTAGAGTGTGGTGCTCTCCACTAGGCTGGAGCGGGGAGCTGCTAACTCCAGCTGGACAGCATACACATACTCAGTCCTCCGTCACACATTCTGGTGATTCCTGTACAGGAATAACCAGTACAGGTGAGATCCGTGTCCGTGTGCCATCCATATATACACTGTGTTCCAAATTATTATGCAAATTGGATTTAAGTGTCATAAAGATTTAATTGTTTTGTTTTTCAAATAAACTCGTGGATGGTATTGTGTCTCAGGGCTCAATGGATCACTGAAATCAATCTTAAACACATGTGATAATTAGTTTTCCTGGTGATTCTAATTAAAGGAAAACTACTTAAAAATGATGTTCCGCATTATTAAGCAGGCCACAGGTTTCAAGCAATATGGGAAATATAAAGGATCTCTCTGCTGCTGAAAAACGTTAAATAGTGCAATGCCTTAGACAGGGTATGAAAACTGTCATGATCCCAATGGCAGGGGATCACTAAAGGACAAGCACAGATACAAACAAGCTCTAGGGCGATGGAACCTGAGCTGACCGCGACCCTGAACCTAACACACAAATAAAAGTAGCCGGGGAACGTGCCTATGCTGATCCTAGACGTCTCGCTCCAGCCGAAGATCTAACTTCCCCTATTAGAAGAAACACAGACCTCTCTTGCCTCCAGAGAAATACCCCACAGAAATAGCAGCCCCCCACATATAATGACGGTGAAATGAGAGGAAAGCACATACGCAGTATGAAAACAGTTTCAGCAAAATGAGGCCCGCTAAAGCTAGATAGCAGAGGATACAAAAGTGAACTGCGCGGTCAGCGAAAAACCCTTCAAAAAACCATCCTGAAATTACTTGAACTCATGTGCCAACTCATGGTACATGAGGAACAATTTCAGCCCACTAGAGCAACCAGCAGCAAAGAATAACATAACTGCAGGCTGGACTAAAAAACCAAATAAAGCAAAACACCAAAACAGGAAAATCCAAACTTAGCTTGACCAGAAGGTTCTAGGAGCAGGGAGCAGAGGTAACAAGACACACTGGATACATTGATAACCGGCGAGGAAATGCCAGCAAAGCCAGGTTAAATAGGAAACTCCTATATCCTGATGGAACAGGTGGAACCCAGAGACCCAGGAAAGACAAGTCACCCAGTACCATCAGTAACCACCAGAGGGAGCCCAAAAACAGAACTCACAACAGTACCCCCCCCTTGAGGAGGGGTCACCGAACCCTCACGAGAACCACCAGGGCGACCAGGATGAGCCCTATGAAAAGCGCGAACCAAATCATCAGCATGAACATCCGAGGCAACCACCCAAGAATTATCCTCCTGACCATAACCCTTCCACTTGACCAAATACTGGAGTTTCCGTCTGGAAACACGAGAATCCAAGATCTTCTCCACAACATACTCCAATTCTCCCTCCACCAGCACTGGAGCAGGAGGCTCAAGCGAAGGAACAACAGGTACCTCATACTTCCGCAACAACGACCGATGGAACACATTATGAATAGCAAACGATGCCGGGAGATCCAAACGAAACGACACAGGGTTAAGAATTTCCAAGATCCTATAGGGACCGATGAACCGAGGCTTGAACTTAGGAGAAGAGACCTTCATAGGAACAAAACGAGAAGACAACCACACCAAGTCCCCAACAAGAAGTCGAGGACCCACGCGGCGACGGCGATTAGCAAACTGCTGAGCCTTCTCCTGGGACAACTTCAAATTGTCCACCACATGACTCCAAATCCGATGCAACCTATCCACCACCATGTCCACTCCAGGACAATCAGAAGGTTCCACCTGACCAGAGGAAAAACGAGGATGAAACCCCGAATTACAAAAGAAAGGAGAAACCAAGGTAGCAGAACTAGCCCGATTATTAAGGGCAAACTCGGCCAGCGGCAAAAATGTAACCCAGTCATCCTGATCAGCAGAAACAAAACACCTTAAATAAGTTTCCAAGGTCTGATTAGTTCGTTCAGTCTGGCCATTCGTCTGAGGATGGAATGCAGACGAAAAGGACAAATCAATGCCCATCTTAGCACAGAACGTCCGCCAAAATCTAGACACAAACTGGGATCCCCTGTCAGAAACGATGTTCTCAGGAATCCCATGCAAACGAACCACATTCTGAAAAAACAGAGGGACCAACTCAGAGGAGGAAGGTAACTTAGGCAAGGGTACCAGATGAACCATTTTAGAAAAGCGATCACACACAACCCAGATGACGGACATTTTTTGAGAGACAGGGAGATCCGAAATAAAGTCCATGGAAATGTGCGTCCAAGGCCTCTTCGGGATAGGCAAAGGTGACAACAATCCACTGGCCCGAGAACAGCAAGGCTTAGCCCGAGCACAAACCTCACAAGACTGCACAAAAGAACGCACATCCCTCGACAAGGAAGGCCACCAAAAAGACCTGGCCACCAAGTCTCTAGTACCAAATATTCCAGGATGACCTGCCAATGCAGAAGAATGGACCTCGGAGATGACTCTACTGGTCCAATTATCCGGAACAAACAGTCTCTCAGGCGGACAACGATCAGGTTTACCCGCCTGAAACTCCTGCAAAGCACGTCGCAAGTCTGGGGAGACAGCAGACAAAATCACCCCATCCCTAAGGATACCAGAGGGCTCAGAATTTCCAAGGGAGTCAGGCACAAAACTCCTAGAAAGAGCATCCGCCTTCACATTCTTTGAACCTGGCAGGTATGAAACCACAAAATTGAATCGAGAGAAAAACAGTGACCAACGAGCCTGTCTAGGATTCAGACGCCTGGCAGACTCAAGGTAAATCAAATTTTTGTGATCAGTCAAGACCACCACACGATGTCTAGCACCCTCTAGCCAATGACGCCACTCCTCAAATGCCCACTTCATGGCCAAAAGTTCCCGATTACCAACATCATAATTCCGCTCAGCCGGCGAAAACTTTCTAGAAAAAAACGCGCATGGCTTCATCACTGAGCCATCGGAGCTTCTCTGTGACAAAACCGCCCCCGCTCCAATCTCGGAAGCATCAACCTCAACCTGAAAAGGGAGCGAAACATCTGGCTGACGCAACACAGGAGCAGAAGAAAACCGGCGCTTAAGTTCCTGAAAGGCCTCCACAGCCGCAGGAGACCAATTAGCAACATCAGCACCCTTCCTAGTCAAATCCGTCAAAGGCTTAACAACACTAGAAAAATTAGTTATAAAACGACGATAGAAATTAGCAAAGCCCAAGAACTTCTGTAGACTCTTAAGAGATGTAGGCTGCGTCCAGTCACAAATAGCCTGAACCTTGACGGGATCCATCTCAATAGTAGAAGGGGAAAAAATATACCCCAAGAAAGAAATCTTCTGGACTCCAAAGAGACACTTTGAGCCTTTTACAAACAAGGAATTGGCCCGCAGGACCTGAAACACCTTCCTGACCTGCTGAACATGAGACTCCCAGTCATCAGAAAAAAACAAAATATCATCCAAATACACAATCATAAATTTATCCAGATATTCACGGAAAATATCGTGCATAAAGGACTGGAAGACTGAAGGAGCATTAGAAAGTCCGAAAGGCATTACCAAATACTCAAAATGGCCCTCAGGCGTATTAAATGCGGTTTTCCACTCATCACCTTGCTTTATTCGTATAAGATTATACGCACCCCGAAGATCAATCTTAGTGAACCATTTAGCCCCCTTAATGCGAGCAAACAAATCAGTCAACAATGGCAAAGGATACTGATATTTTACGGTAATCTTATTCAAAAGACGATAATCTATACAAGGCCTCAAGGAACCATCTTTTTTGGCCACGAAAAAAAAACCTGCTCCCAAAGGGGACAAAGATGGACGGATATGTCCCTTTTCCAAGGACTCCTTAACATAATCCCGCATAGCAGTATGCTCTGGCACTGACAGATTGAACAAACGACCTTTAGGAAATTTACTGCCTGGAATTAAATTTATAGCACAATCGCAATCCCTGTGAGGAGGAAGCTCCTCAAAAACATCCCGATAGTCAGACAAAAACACAGGAATCTCAGAAGGAGTAGATGAAGCGATAGAAATCGGAGGTGCATCATCATGAACCCCCTGACAACCCCAGCTTAACACAGACATCGATTTCCAGTCAAGGACTGGATTATGAGTTTGTAACCATGGCAGACCAAGCACTAGGACATCATGCAAATTATACAGTACCAGGAAGCGAATCACCTCCTGATGAACAGGAGTCATACGCATGGTCACTTGTGTCCAGTACTGAGGTTTATTCATAGCCAAAGGTGTAGAGTCAATTCCCTTCAAAGGAATAGGGACTTCCAGAGGCTCCAGACTAAACCCACAGCGATTGGCAAATGACCAATCCATAAGACTCAGGGCAGCGCCTGAATCCACATAGGCATCGACGGAAATGGATGATAATGAACAAATCAGAGTCACAGACAGAATGAACTTAGACTGTAAAGTACTAATGGCAACAGACTTATCAACCTTTTTTGTGCGTTTAGAGCATTCTGATATAACATGAGCTGAATCACCACAATAAAAGCACAACCTTTTTTTCCGCCTATAATTTTGCCGTTCACTTCTGGACTGAATTCTATCACATTGCATTATCTCAGGTGACGGTTCAGACGACACCGCCAAATGATGCACAGGTTTGCGTTCCCGTAAACGCCGATCAATCTGAATAGCCATAGTCATAGACTCATTCAGACCAGTAGGCGCAGGGAACCCCACCATAACATCTTTAATGGCCTCAGAAAGGCCATCTCTGAACTTTGCAGCCAGGGCGCACTCATTCCACTGAGTAAGCACCGACCACTTCCGAAATTTTTGACAATAAATTTCTGCTTCATCTTGCCCCTGAGAGAGGGCCAACAAAGCTTTTTCAGCCTGAATCTCTTGGTTAGGTTCCTCATAGAGCAAACCCAATGCCAGAAAAAACGCATCCGCATTAAGCAACGCAGGGTCCCCTGGTGCCAATGCAAATGCCCAATCCTGAGGGTCACCCCGCAGGAAAGATATAATAATCTTGACTTGCTGAGCAGGGTCTCCAGAGGAGCGAGATTTCAAAGAAAGAAACAACTTGCAATTGTTCCTAAAATTCAGAAAACGAGATCTATCTCCAGAAAAAAAACTCTGGGACAGGAATTCTAGGTTCAGACATAGGAGCATGTACAACAAAATCCTGTATATTTTGAACCTTAGCGGCAAGATTATTCAGGCTGGAAGCCAAACTCTGGACGTCCATGATAAACAGCTGAGATCAGAGCCATTCAAAGATTAAGAGGAGGAGGAAGTAGCCAGGCTGCAATAAGGCTAGGCAGCAAACTCTGAGGGAAAGAGAAAAAAAAAAAAAAAAACTTCCTCAGACTACTTATCCTCCTACTTCAGCCAATACAATTAACACTTTGTGGGCCGGTTATACTGTCATGATCCCAATGGCAGGGGATCACTAAAGGACAAGCACAGATACAAACAAGCTCTAGGGCGATGGAACCTGAGCTGACCGCGACCCTGAACCTAACACACAAATAAAAGTAGCCGGGGAACGTGCCTACGCTGATCCTAGACGTCTCGCTCCAGCCGAAGATCTAACTTCCCCTATTAGAAGAAACACAGACCTCTCTTGCCTCCAGAGAAATACCCCACAGAAATAGCAGCCCCCCACATATAATGACGGTGAAATGAGAGGAAAGCACATACGCAGTATGAAAACAGTTTCAGCAAAATGAGGCCCGCTAAAGCTAGGTAGCAGAGGATACAAAAGTGAACTGCGCGGTCAGTGAAAAACCCTTCAAAAAACCATCCTGAAATTACTTGAACTCATGTGCCAACTCATGGTACATGAGGAGCAATTTCAGCCCACTAGAGCAACCAGCAGCAAAGAATAACATAACTGCAGGCTGGACTAAAAAACCAAATAAAGCAAAACACCAAAACAGGAAAATCCAAACTTAGCTTGACCAGAAGGTTCTAGGAGCAGGGAGCAGAGGTAACAAGACACACTGGATACATTGATAACCGGCGAGGAAATGCCAGCAAAGCCAGGTTAAATAGGAAACTCCCATATCCTGATGGAACAGGTGGAACCCAGAGACCCAGGAAAGACAAGTCACCCAGTACCATCAGTAACCACCAGAGGGAGCCCAAAAACAGAACTCACAACAGAAAACATTAGATATTTCACGAAAACTTAAGAGTGATCATCATACTGTGAAGAGATTTGGGACTGAAACAGAGCACAAAGTTCATGCAGATAAAGGCATAATGAGGAATGTTTCTGCCAGACAAATTCATTGGATTATGAGAGCAGCTGCCAAAATACCATTACAAAGCAGCAAACAATTATTTGAAGCTGCTGATGCCTCTGGAGTCCCTCGAATCTCAAGGTGTAGGATCCTTCAAAGGCTTGCTGTGGTGCATAAACCTACTATTCGGCCACCCCTAAACAGTGTTCACAAGCAGAAACGGTTGCAGTTGCCCCAGACATACATGAAGACTAATTTTCAAACAGTCTTGTTTACTGATGAGTGTCGAGCAACCCTGGATGGTCCAGATGGATCGAGTAGTGACTGGTTGGTGGATGGCCACCATGTCCCAACAAGGCTGCAACATCAGCAAGGAGGTGGAGGAGTCATGTTTTGGGCCAGAATCATGGGGAAACAGCTGGTAGGGGCCTTTAAGGTTCCTGAAGGTGTGAAAATGACCTCTGCAAAATATATAGAGTTTCTGACTGACAACTTTCTTCTATGGTATAAAAAGCAGAAACGTGCCTTCAGGAGCAAAATCATCTTCATGCATGACAATGCACCATCTCATGCTGCAAAGAATACTTCTGAGCCATTTGCTGCTATGGGCAGAAAAGGAGATAAACTCATGGTGTGGCCATCTTCCCCTGACCTCAACCGTACAGAAAACCTTTGGAGTATCATCCAGCACAAGATCTATGAAGGTGGGAGGCAGTTCACATCAAAACAGCAGCTCTGGGAGGCTATTCTGACTTCATGAAAAGACGTACAAGCAGAAACTCTCCAAAAACTCACAAGTTCAATGGATGCAAGAATTGTGAAGGTGATATCAAAGAAGGGTTCCTATGTTAACATGTAACTTGGTCTGTTAGGATGTTTTGGAGTTAAATAGCTTTTTTGTTCAGTGAATGTGACCTCCTAATGCTGCAAATTCCACAAATGAGCATTTTGAATTCTTTAAAACATATCAAATGTTTAGAAATTCTACTGTGCCTAATAATTTGGAACAGTGCATTTTGAGTTTTTATTCATTTTGGAGATTATACTGCTATCATTGGGAGGTTTCTTCAATAAAATTCGATGTATACTCTAACGGGTGATCACTTTTATTAGACTGACTGTCATTTGCACCGACCAATTAGGAAAATCTAAGAAAAATATCATTTGCATAATAATTTGGAACATGGTGTATGTATGTGAAATCCATGTATCCGTTTGTTGTCCGTGTGCCAGTTCCTTGTGCCGTCTGTGTGCCATTCATGTGACAGCCACCAGCATCTCTGACCACTTCCCACGCTATTAATATCATCCCAGAGGTGTCTGTTTAGCCTTTGCTGGTTTGAATTTATAGGAGGACCCTACGTCATTTTTTTTCTGGGTTCCCCCATAAATTCACCAGGAAAGACCAATCAAACATAGTAACATAGTTATTAAGGCTGAAGGAATACTTTAAGTCCATCTAGTTCAACCCATAGCCTAACCTAACATGCCCTAACATGTTGATCCAGAGGAAGGCAAAAAAAACCCATGTGGCAAATAGTAAGCTCCACTTTGGGGAAAAAATCCCTTCCCGACTCCACATACGGCAATCAGACTAGTTCCCTGGATCAACGCCCTATCACGGAATCTAGTATATATACCCTGTAACATTATACTTTTCCAGAAAGGTATCCAGTCCCCTCTTAAATTTAAGTAATGAATCACTCATTACAACATCATATGGCAGAGAGTTCCATAGTCTCACTGCTCTTACAGTAAAGAACCCGCGTCTGTTATTATGCCTAAACCTTCTTTCCTCCAGACGTAGAGGATGCCCCCTTGTCCCTGTCTTAGGTCTATGACTAAAAAGATCATCAGAAAGGTCTTTGTACTGTCCCCTCATATATTTATACATTAAAATAAGATCACCCTTTAGACTTCGTTTTTCCAAACTAAATAGCCCCAAGTGTAATAACCTATCTTGGTACTGCAGACCCCCCAGTCCTCTAATAACCTTGGTCGCTCTTCTCTGCACCCGCTCTAGTTCAGTTATGTCTTTCTTATACACCGGAGACCAGAACTGTGCACAGTATTCTAAGTGTGGTCGAACTAGTGACTTGTATAGAGGTAAAATTATGTTCTCCTCATGAGTATCTATGCCTCTTTTAATGCATCCCATTATTTTATTTGCCTTTGTAGCAGCTGCCTGACACTGGCCACTGAACATGAGTTTGTCATCCACCCATACTCCCAGGTCTTTTTCATTGACGGTTTTGCCCAGACTTTTAGAATTAAGCACATAGTTATTCATCTTATTACTTCTACCCAAGTGCATGACCTTACATTTATCCCCATTAAAGCTCATTTGCCATTTATCAGCCCAAGCTACTAGTTTACATAAATCATCCTGTAATATAAAATTGTCCTCCTCTGTATTGATTACCCTGCAGAGTTTAGTGTCATCTGCAAATATTGAAATTCTGCTCTGAATGCCCCCTACAAGGTCATTAATAAATATGTTAAAAAGAAAAGGGCCCAATACTGACCCCTGGGGTACCCCACTGCTAACCGCTACCCAGTCCGAGTGTGCTCCATTAATAACCACCCTGTTTCCTATCCCTGAGCCAGCTCTTAACCCACTTACATATATTTTCCCCTATCCCCATTATTCTCATTTTATGTATCAACCTTTTGTGTGACACCGTATCAAACGCTTTTGAAAAGTCCTTATACACTACGTCCACTGGGTTCCCTTGGTCCAGTCCGGAACTTAGCTATTCATAGAAGCTGATCAGATTAGTCTGACATGAACGGTCCCTAGTAAACCCGTGCTGATACTGGGTCATGAGGTTATTCCTCTTCATATACACCAGTATAGCATCCCTTAGAATGCCCTCCAGGATTTTACCTACAGTAGAGGTTAAGCTTACTGGCCTATAATTACCGACTTCAGTTTTTGTCCCCTTTTTGAATATTGGCACCACATTTGCTATACGCCAGTCCTGTGGTACAGACCCTGTTATTATGGAGTCTTTAAAGATTAAAAATAATGGTCTATCAATGACTGTACTTAACTCCTGCAGTACTCGGGGGTGTATCCCATTCGGGCCCAGAGATTTGTCAATCTTAGTGATTTTTAGACACCGCCGCACTTCCTGCTGGGTTAAGCAGGTGACATTTAACCCCTCTGTGACCTTAGACGTACTATCCCGTCGAGGTGCCCTGGGCTTATCTGACCCTGGACGGGATAGTACGTCATAGCCGATCGGCCGCGCTCACGGGGGGAGTGCGGCCGATCGCGGCCGGGTGTCAGCTGCTTATCGCAGCTGACATCCGGCACTATGTGCCAGGAGCGGTCACGGACCGCCCCCGGCACATTAACCCCTGGCACACCGCGATCAAACATGATCGCGATGTGCCGGCGGTATAGGGAAGCTTCCCGCAGGGAGGGGGCTCCCTGCGGGCTTCCCTGAGCCCCCCGCAGCAACGCGATGTGATCGCGTTGCTGCGAGGGTCTCACCTCCCTCCCTCCCTGCTCTAGCCCCGGATCCAAGATGGCCGCGGATCCGGGTCCTGCAGGGAGGGAGGTGGCTTCACAGAGCCTGCTCAAAGCAGGCACTGTGAAGGCTGCAGCGCTGCATGTCAGATCAGTGATCTGACAGAGTGCTGTGCAAACTGTCAGATCACTGATCTGTGATGTCCCCCCCTGGGACAATGTAAAAAAGTTTAAAAAAAATTTTCAAAATGTGTAAAAAAAAAATTAAAAAAAATATTCCAAAATAATGAAAAAAAAATATATATTATTCCCATAAATACATTTCTTCATCTAAATAATAAAAAAAAACAATAAAAGTACACATATTTAGTATCGCCGCGTCCGTAACGACCCGACCTATAAAACTGTCCCACTAGTTAACCCCTTCAGTAAACACCGTAAGAAAAAAAAAAAAAAACGAGGCAAAAAACAACGCTTTATTATCATACCGCTGAACAAAAAGTGGAATAACACGCGATCAAAAGGACAGATATAAATAACCATGGTACCGCTGAAAGCGTCAAATTGTCCCGCAAAAAACGAGCCACCATACAGCATCATCAGCAAAAAAATAAAAAAGTTATAGTCCTGAGAATAAAGCGATGCAAAAATAATTATTTTTTCTGTAAAATAGTTTTTATCGTATAAAAGCGCCAAACCATAAAAAAATGATATAAATGAAATATCGCTGTAATCGTACTGACCCGAAGAATAAAACTGATTTATCAATTTTACCAAACACGGAACGGTATAAACGCCTCCCCCAATAGAAATTCATTAATAGCTGGTTTTTGGTCATTCTTCCTCACAAAAATCGGAATAAAAAGCGATCAAAAAATGTCACGTGCCCGAAATGTTTTCAATAAAAACGTCAACTCGTCCCGCAAAAAACAAGACCTCACATGACTCTGTGGACCAAAATATGGAAAAATTATAGCTCTCAAAATGTGGTATTGCAAAAAATATTTTTTGCAATAAAAAGGGGCTTTCAGTGTGTGACGGCTGCCAATCATAAAAATCCGCTAAAAAACTCGCTATAAAAGTCAATCAAACCCCCCTTCATCACCCCCTTAGTTAGGGAAAAATAAAAAAAAATGTATTTATTTCCATTTTCCCATTAGGGCTAGGGTTAGGGCTAGGGTTAGGGCTAGGGCTAGAGTTAGGGCTAGGGTTAGGGCTAGGGTTAGGGTTAGGGCTAGGGTTAGGGCTAGGATTAGGGCTAGGGCTAGGGTTAGGGCTAGGGTTAGGGTTGGGGCTACAGTTAGGGTTGGGGCTAAAGTTAGGGTTAGGGTTTAGATTACATTTACAGTTGGGAATAGGGTTGGGATTAGGGTTAGGGGTGTGTCAGGGTTAGAGGTGTGGTTAGGGTTACCGTTGGAATTAGGGTTAGGGGTGTGTTTAGATTAGGGTTTCAGTTATAATTGGGGGGTTTCCACTGTTTCGGCACATCAGGGGCTCTCCAAACACGACATGGCGTCCGATCTCAATTCCAGCCAATTCTGCGTTGAAAAAGTAAAACAGTGCTCCTTCCCTTCCGAGCTCTCCTGTGTGCCCAAACAGGGGTTTACCCCAACATATGGGGTATCAGCGTACTCAGGACAAATAGGACAACAACTTTTGTGGACCAATTTCTCCTGATACCCTTGGGAAAATACAAAACTGGGGGCTAAAAAATAATTTTTGTGGGAAAACAAAAAGATTTTTTATTTTCACGGCTCTGCGTTATAAACTGTAGTGAAACACTTGGGGGTTCAAAGTTCTCACAACACATCTAGATAAGTTCATTGAGGGGTCTAGTTTCCAATATGTAGTCACTTGTGGGGGGTTTCTACTGTTTAGGTACATTAGGGGCTCTGCAAACGCAATGTGACGCCTGCAGACCAATCCATCTAAGTCTGCATTCCAAATGATGCTCCTTCCCTTCCGAGCCCTCCCATGTGCCCAAACGGTGGTTCCCCTCCACATATCGGGTATCAGCGTACTCAGGACAAATTGGACAACAACATTTAGGGTCCAATTTCTCCTGCTAACCTTGGAAAAATACAAAACTGGGGGCTAAAATATAATTTTTGTGGAAAAAAAAATATTTTTTATTTGCACGGCTCTGCGTTATAAACTGTAGTGAAATACTTGGGAGTTCAAAGCTCTCACAACACATCAAGATGAGTTCATTAGGGGGTCTACTTTCCAAAATGGTGTCACTTGTGGGGGGTTTCTACTGTTTAGGTACATTAGCGGCTCTGCAAACGCAATGTGACGCCTGCAGACCATTCCATCTAAGTCTGCATTCCAAATGGCGCTCCTTCCCTTCCGAGCCCTCCCATGCGCCCAAACGGTGGTTCCCCCCCACATATGGGGTATCAGCGTACTCAGGACAAATTGGACAACAACTTTTGGGGTCCAATTTCTCCTGTTACCCTAGGGAAAATACAAAACTGGGGGCTAAAAAATAATTTTTGTGGGAAAAAAATTTTGTTTTATTTTTATGGCTCTGCATTGTAAACTTCTGTGAAGCCCTTGGTGGCTCAAAGTGCTCACCACACATCCAGATAAGTTCCTTAGGGGGTCTACTTTCCAAAATGGTGTCACTTGTGGGGGGTTTCAATGTTTAGGCACATCAGTGGCTCTCCAAACGCAACATGGCGTCCCATCTCAATTCCTGTCAATTTTGCATTGAAAAGTCAAACGGCGCTCCTTCCCTTCCGAGCTCTCCCATGCGCCCAAACAGTGGTTTACTGCCACATATGGGGTATCAGCATACTCAGGACAAATTGGACAACAACTTTTGAGGTCCAATTTCTTCTCTTACCCTTGGAAAAATAAAAAATTTGGGGCAAAAATATAATTTTTGTGAAAAAATATGATTTTTTATTTTTACGGTTCTGCATTATAAACTTCTGTGAAGCACTTGGTGGGTCAAAGTGCTCACCACACATCCAGATAAGTTCCTTAGGGGGTCTACTTTCCAAAATGGTGTCACTTGTGGGGGGTTTCAATGTTTAGGCACATCAGGGGCTCTCCAAACGCAACATGGCGTCCCATCTCAATTCCTGTCAATTTTGCATTGAAAAGTCAAACGGCGCTCCTTCCCTTCCGAGCTTTCCCATGCGCCCAAACAGTGGTTTACTGCCACATATGGGGTATCAGCGTACTCAGGACAAATTGGACAACAACTTTTGGGGTCCATTTTCTCCTGTTACCCTTGGTAAAATAAAACAAATTGGAGCTGAAGTAAATTTTTTGTGTAAAAAAGTTAAATGTTCATTTTTATTTAAACATTCCAAAAATTCCTATTAAACACCTGAAGGGTTAATAAACTTCTTGAATGTGGTTTTGAGCACCTTGAGGGGTGCAGTTTTTAGAATGGTGTCACACTTGGGCATTTTCTATCATATAGACTCAAAATGACTTCAAATGAGACGTGGTCCCTAAAAAAAAAATGGTGTTGTAAAAATGAGAAATTGCTGGTCAACTTTTAACCCTTATAACTCCCTAACAAAAAAAAAATTTGGTTCCAAAATTATGCTGATGTAAAGGAGACATGTGGGCAATGTTACTTATTAAGTATTTTGTGTGACATATCTCTGTGATTTAATTGCATAAAAATTCAAAGTTTGAAAATTGCGAAATTTTCAAAATTTTCGCCAAATTTCCGTTTTTTTCACAAATAAACGCAGGTACTATCAAATAAATTTTACCACTATCATGAAGTACAATATGTCACGAGAAAACAATGTCAGAATCACCAGGATCCGTTTAAGCGTTTCGGAGTTATAACCTCATAAAGGGACAGTGGTCAGAATTGTAAAAATTGGCCTGGTCATTGACGTGCAAACCACCCTTGGGGGTAAAGGGGTTAATTGGGAATTTTTATCACTAGTCATTTTGTTGGCCATGGGATTTTCTTGTGTAAATACTGATGAAAAAAGTAATTTAGCATATTGGCTTTTTCCTCATTCTCATCCACCATTTCACCCAGACTATTTTTAAGGGGGCCAACACTATCATTTTTTAGTTTCTTACTATTTACGTAGTTAAAGAATATTTTGGGATTATTTTTACTCTCTCTGGCAATGAGTCTCTCTGTCTCAATCTTTGCTGCCTTGATTTGCTTTTTACAGAATGTATTTCATTTTTTGTATTTATTTAATGCCTCATCACTACCTACTTCCTTTAATTCTCAAAATGTTTTCTTTTTTGTCACTTATTGCGCCCCTTACAGCTCTATTTAGCCATATTGGTTTCCTCCTATTCCTAGTATGTTTATTCCCATACGGTATATACTGTGCACAGGTCCTATCCAGGATGCTAATAAATGTCTCCCATTTTCTTTGTGTATTTTTATGTCTTGGGATATCGTCCCAGTTAATTGCACCAAGATCCTCTCTCATCCGTTGGAAATTTACCCTCCTGAAGTTTAGTGTCCTTGTAACCCCTCTACTACACATCTTATTAAAGGATACAAGAAAACTTATTATTTTGTGATCACTATTCCCCAAGTGACCCCCAACCCTTATATTTGATATGCGGTCTGGCCCGTTGGTTAATATTAGGTCTAGCAGTGCCCCCCTTCTTGTTGGGTCCTGAACCAGTTGTGAAAGGTAATTGTCTCTCATAGTTGTCAAAAACCGATAACCTTTGCTGGAACTGCAGATTTCCGTTCCCCAATCTATTTCAGGGTAGTTGAAGTCCCCCATAATAATGACTTCCCCTTGAGTTGCAGCTTCATCTATTTGCTTTAGGAGGATATTCTCCATTGCTTCCATTATTTTTGGAGATTTAAAACAAACCCCTATCAGTAATTTGTTATTTTTTACCTCTCCCCTTATCTCCACCCACAGGGACTCTACATTTTCATTAGATTCACCTATATTATCACGCAGGATGGGTTTTAAGGATGATTTTACATATAGGCACACCCCTCCCCCTCGCCTATCCATTCGGTCATTTCTGAACAGACTATAGCCCTGCGAGTTAACAGCCCAGTCATGGCTCTCATCCAGCCACGTTTCAGTTATCCCCACCATGTCATAATTATGCTCCAACAACATTAATTCTAATTCGTCCATTTTGTTGGCGAGGCTTCTGGCATTAGTATACATGCACTTGATGTTCCTCTCTGTACCTCTGTTCTTTCTTAAATTATTAATTGATCTAACCCCACCCACCATGCCACCGCCACCCCCAACTTCCTTATTTGTGCCCAGGTCTCTATCTGCCCTATCTTCCCCTCCTATAAATTGAATACCCTCCCCCCAATCCCTAGTTTAAACACTCCTCCAACCCTTTAGCCATTTTCTCCCCCAACGCAGCTGCACCCTCCCCATTGAGGTGCAGCCCGTCCCTAGCGTAGAGCCTGTGAGCTGTTAACAGCCGGGGCACCTTATGGGGTATTGTCCCTTGTCCCAGATTATTAACATCAGTCCCCTGCCATGGGCTTTCCCTCTGCTGTTTATGAAAATTACACGGGTGCCCCACACCATTTTTTTTATTTAATTCTTTATTTTACACAGAAGTTATACAGCTGCTGATGAGTACAACTCCCATCATTGTCGCCTGGTCGCGCTGATCTCAACGCGACCAAGAGACAGTGATGAAAGCTGCCTTCAGCTGTTGGCACCTTTGAACAGCACAAACTGTACCACATGTTCCCAGGTGCTGGTACATGTCACACTGATGACACATGAATGTCATTCATATATCATCTGTATGCATGTGTGTGGCACGCATGGTGAAAAACCTGATGTGTGCACACCACCACCATTGGATACAATGGGTGTGCATGTGTCCGCATTTGCGGCCCTTAAAAAATGGACCACATATGGACACAAAAAACGGACGTAATGAAGGGGGCCTTACTGCCAGACAGGATGGCAGTGTAGATCCAAGCCACCCTAATCTTAGGGATTGGATAGAGTCTGCACCATCCAAGCTTCTGGTTCCATTGTCACTTCTATCACCAGCATGCCCACAGAATGAATATGGCAGCATCTGGCCACATAAGCAAATGTCATAGGAGCAGGTCTTGGTGGAGATGTGACAATAGTGTATGACCAGTAACATGAACATTAGGGTCACTGGATTCATCTATTTTTGCATATTTGTGAAATTCGAAAATTTCAGATCATCAAAATGACTTTTAATATTAGACAGATATATTCCAAAATAAGCAAGAAATACTGTTTTTAAGTAATGATTTCATTTATTGAAGGACAAATTCTTTTTAGCATTACCTGGACTAATGTAGAAAGGATCTGGAACCCCCGCCAGGGCCGTGGGGTACTCGGTACCGGGTCCGGTCTTAAAGAAGATGTCACGGTGGCTGCGGCCCGATCTGTGGCCCTGGGCGCCCAATTAAAGTCGAAGGTCTTTTAAGGGGAATTGTGATAAAGTCTGTTGTGACGCCACCTGTGGTGTTCGGTCAATAGGGGGACCAATGCTGCTTTAAAGGGGTCCTCTGGGGGATGTTGTTGCAGCAAAGATGGTGATGCTTCCCACAGGTGAAGTGGGATCCCCAGGCTCCCAAGATGTGTGGCAAAGATGGTGTAAGCCGACAAATAAGTGGATGACACAAGTTGTAAAGTCTTTACCTGGTTTACTGTTGTTAGCAGGCCACAGTCCAGGATACCAGGCACGGGTGGTGGTGTGGTCCGGTCGGCTTGGAGGCAAAGGTGATCCCTCTACCAGGTGAGATAAGTAAGCCTTTCCTACTTGCGCTAAGATGGCGAGGTCCCTGCTGCTTGTAGCTTGCTGGCAAGGAATCCTCTCTCTCCTGTCCTGGGACAGTTGCATGCATGGTATGCAGTTTGAGCCTTTTTTATAGGGTCTCTACCATGACCCGGGCTCTTAGAGTACTGCTGTACCTCAGGCTTTGTGCGGGCAGTTAACGTGTAGTCTAGTGCCCTCCGGTTCTGCATCGTGTCTTAGAGTCCCACAAAAGCCCCGGGCTCCCGGTACCCGGTTTCTGCGCTCTGGCTCTGAGGGTGCCCAGTCACAGTTCACCTCTGAGCCCTATTCCACTCCTGCACTCCTTTCCTCAATGCTCCACTGCATGCAACAACCTTTCAGGTTGTCTTCCTTCCCAGGAGCCATAGCACAGTGTTGTGAATTCTGTGGCTGAATTCACTTCTGTGGTCACAAGTGGTATTGCAGTCTCTGGGCTTCCTCCCTCAGGTGTTTTGGTGAGCTCGTTGGCTGCCTTGCTATTTAGCTCCACCTGAGTCTGTCTTCCTTGCTCCTTGTCAATGTTCCAGTGTTGGATCTGAGCTACTGCATCTTTCCTTGGGCCTGCTGCTCTGCTAGATAAGTGCTTCTAGTTTGTTTTCTGTTTTTTCTGTCCAGCTTGCTATTAACTTTTGCTGGAAGCTCTGAGAAGCAAAGGGGTGCACCGCCGTGCTGTTAGTTCGGCACGGTGGGTCTTTTTGCCCCTTTGCGTGGTTTTCGTTTTAGGGTTTTTTGTAGACTGCATAGTTCTCTTTGCTATCCTCGCTCTGTCTAGAATATCGGGCCTCACTTTGCTGAATCTATTTCATTCCTACGTTTGTCTTTTCATCTTGCTAACAGTCATTATATGTGGGGGGCTGCCTATTCCTTTGGGGTATTTCTCTGAGGTAAGTCAGGCTTGTATTTCTATCTTCAGGCTAGTCAGCTCCTCACGCAGTGCCGAGTTGCATAGGTAGTGATAGGCGCAATCCACTGCTGCTTATAGTTGTGTGAGGATAGATCAGGTACTGCAGTCTACAGAGATTCCACGTCTCAGAGCTCGTCCTATTGTTTTTGGTTATTGCCAGATCTCTGTATGTGCGCTGATTACTGCACGCTGTGTTGCCTGATTGCCAGCCATAACAGTACAAGGAGCCACACCAATGATTCCCAATAGAGGGAAAAAAGAAATCCTGACAGCATTTTTTTTTCTTAGCTCTGTCTTCAGTCTTTTTTTTCCCCTAGACATTAGAGTGCTTCAGGACACAGCTGTGGACATGGATATTCAGGCTCTGTGCTCCTCAATGGATAATCTCGTTGTAAATATACAAAAGATTCAAGATACTATTGATCAGAAATCGATGCTAGAACCAAGAATTCCGATTCCTGATTTGTTTTTTGGTGACAGAACTAAATTCCTGAGCTTCAGAAATAATTGTAAGCTATTTTTGGCCTTGAAACCTCATTCTTCTGGTAATCCTATTCAACAGGTTTTGATTATTATTTCTTTTTTGCGCGGCGACCCACAGGACTGGGCGTTTTCTCTTGCACCAGGAGATTCTGCATTGAGTAATGTTGATGCATTTTTCCAGGCGCTGGGATTGCTTTACGATGAGCCTAATTCAGTGGATCAGGCTGAGAAAAATCTGCTGGCTTTATGCCAGGGTCAGGATGATGTAGAAGTATATTGTCAGAAATTTAGGAAGTGGTCAGTACTCACTCTGTGGAATGAATCTGCACTAGCGGCTTTGTTCAGAAAGGGTCTCTCTGAAGCTCTTAAGGATGTAATGGTGGGATTTCCTATGCCTGCTGGTTTGAATGAGTCTATGTCCTTGGCCATTCAGATCGGTCGTCGCTTGCGCGAGCGTAAATCTGTGCACCATCTGGCGGTATTGTCTGAGAGTAAACCTGAGCCTATGCGGTGCGACAGGACTATGACTAAAGTAGAACGGCAAGAACACAGACGTCTGAACAGGCTGTGTTTCTATTGTGGTGATTCTACTCATGCTATTTCTAATTGTCCTAAACGCACTAGGCGGTTCGATAGCTCTGCCGTCATTGGTACTGTACAGTCCAAATTCCTTCTGTCCATTACCTTAATGTGCTCTTTGTCATCGTATTCTGTCATGGCGTTTGTGGATTCAGGCGCTGCCCTGAATCTGATGGATTTGGATTATGCTAAACGTTGTGGATTTTTCTTGGAGCCTTTGCGGTGTCCTATTCCGTTGAGAGGAATTGATGCTACACCTTTGGCCAAGAATAAGCCTCAGTACTGGGCCCAGCTGACCATGTGCATGGCTCCTGCACATCAGGAAGTTATTCGCTTTCTGGTACTGCATAATTTGCATGATGTGGTCGTGTTGGGGTTGCCATGGCTACAAACCCATAATCCAGTATTGGATTGGAACTCTATGTCGGTAACCAGCTGGGGTTGTCAGGGAGTACATGGTGATGTTCCATTTTTGTCTATTTCGTCATCCATTCCTTCTGACATCCCAGAGTTCTTGTCGGACTTTCAGGATGTATTTGAAGAGTCCAAGTCTGATGCCCTACCTCCGCATAGGAATTGTGATTGTGCTATCGATTTGATTCCTGGTAGTAAATTCCCTAAGGGTCGTTTATTTAATTTGTCCGTACCTGAACACACCGCTATGCGCAGTTATGTGAAGGAGTCCCTGGAGAAGGGACATATTCGCCCATCGTCGTCACCATTGGGAGCAGGGTTCTTTTTTGTAGCCAAGAAGGATGGTTCGCTAAGACCGTGTATTGATTACCGCCTTCTTAATAAGATCACTGTTAAGTTTCAGTATCCCTTGCCATTGATTTCTGACTTGTTTGCTCGGATTAAGGGGGCTAGTTGGTTTACTAAGATTGATCTTCGTGGTGCGTATAATCTGGTGAGAATCAGGCAGGGAGATGAATGGAAAACGGCATTTAATACGCCCGAGGGTCATTTTGAGTATCTGGTGATGCCGTTCGGACTTGCCAATGCTCCATCTGTTTTTCAGTCTTTTATGCATGACATTTTCCGTGAGTATCTGGATAAATTCTTGATTGTTTACTTGGATGACATTTTGATCTTCTCAGATGATTGGGAGTCTCATGTGAAGCAAGTCAGAATGGTTTTCCAGGTACTGCGTGCTAATTCCTTGTTCGTGAAGGGATCAAAGTGTCTCTTCGGTGTGCAGAAAGTTTCATTTTTGGGGTTCATCTTTTCCCCTTCTACTATCGAGATGGATCCGGTTAAGGTTCAGGCCATCCAGGATTGGACTCAGCCGACATCTCTAAAAAGTCTGCAGAAATTCCTGGGCTTTGCTAATTTTTATCGTCGCTTCATCTGTAATTTTTCTAGCATTGCCAGACCATTGACCGATTTGACCAAGAAGGGTGCTGATTTGGTTAATTGGTCTTCTGCTGCCGTGGAAGCTTTTCAGGAGTTGAAGCGTCGTTTTTGCTGTGCCCCTGTGTTGTGTCAACCTGATGTTTCTCTTCCGTTCCAGGTCGAGGTTGATGCTTCTGAGATTGGTGCAGGGGCGGTTTTGTCACAGAGAGGTTCTGGTTGCTCAGTGTTCAAACCATGTGCTTTCTTTTCCAGGAAATTTTCTGCTGCTGAGCGTAATTATGATGTGGGCAACCGAGAGTTGCTGGCCATGAAGTGGGCATTCGAGGAGTGGCGTCATTGGCTTGAGGGTGCTAAGCATCGCGTGGTGGTTTTGACTGATCATAAGAACCTTACTTATCTTGAGTCTGCCAAGCGCTTGAATCCTAGACAGGCCCGTTGGTCGTTATTTTTTGCTCGTTTTGATTTTGTGATTTCATACCTTCCGGGCTCTAAAAATGTGAAGGCGGATGCTCTGTCTAGGAGTTTTGTGCCCGACTCTCTGGGGTTATCTGAGCCGGCGAGTATCCTCAAGGAAGGAGTCATTGTGTCTGCCATCTCCCCTGATTTGCGGAGAGTGTTGCAGAAATTTCAGGCTAATAAACCTGATCGTTGTCCGGCCGAGAAACTGTTCGTCCCTGATAGGTGGACTAGTAAAGTTATCTCTGAACTTCATTGTTCGGTGCTGGCCGGTCATCCAGGAATCTTTGGTACCAGGGAGTTGGTTGCTAGATCCTTCTGGTGGCCATCTCTGTCGCGGGATGTGCGTGCTTTTGTGCAGTCCTGTGGAATTTGTGCTAGGGCTAAGCCCTGCTGTTCACGTGCCAGTGGGTTGCTTTTGCCCTTGCCGGTCCCGAAGAGGCCTTGGACACATATTTCGATGGATTTCATTTCTGACCTTCCCGTTTCTCAAAAAATGTCGGTCATTTGGGTGGTCTGTGATCGCTTTTCTAAAATGGTCCATCTGGTGCCTTTGGTTAAATTGCCTTCCTCCTCTGATTTGGTGCCTTTGTTCTTCCAGCATGTGGTTCGTTTACATGGCATTCCTGAGAATATTGTTTCTGACAGAGGTTCCCAGTTTGTCTCGAGGTTCTGGCGAGCCTTTTGTGGTAGGATGGGCATTGACCTATCTTTCTCCTCGGCCTTCCATCCTCAGACTAATGGCTAGACCGAACGAACCAATCAGACCTTGGAAACATATCTGAGATGTTTTGTTTCCGCTGACCAGGATGATTGGGTGTCATTTTTGCCGTTGGCTGAGTTCGCCCTTAATAATCGGGCCAGCTCGGCTACCTTGGTCTCTCCATTTTTCTGCAATTCTGGGTTCCATCCTCGTTTCTCTTCAGGACAGGTTGAGTCTTCGGACTGTCCTGGTGTGGATTCTGTGGTGGACAGGTTGCAGCAGATCTGGACTCAGGTAGTGGACAATTTGACCTTGTCCCAGGAGAAGGCTCAGCTTTTCGCTAATCGCAGACGCCGTGTGGGACCCCGACTTCGTGTTGGGGATCTGGTTTGGTTATCTTCTCGTCATATTCCTATGAAGGTTTCCTCTCCTAAATTTAAACCTCGTTTTATTGGTCCGTATAGGATTTCTGAGATTCTCAATCCGGTGTCTTTTCGTCTGATCCTCCCAGACTCCTTTTCCATACATAATGTATTCCATAGGTCGTTGTTGAGGAGATACGTGGCACCTATGGTTCCATCTGTGGAGCCTCCTGCCCCTGTTTTGGTGGAGGGGGAATTGGAGTATATTGTGGAGAAGATTTTGGATTCTCGTGTCTCTAGACGGAAACTCCAGTATCTGGTCAAATGGAAGGGTTATGCTCAGGAAGATAATTCCTGGGTTTTTGCCTCTGATGTCCATGCCCCAGATCTTGTTCGTGCCTTTCATGTGGCTCATCCTGGTCGGCCTGGGGGTTCTGGTGAGGGTTCGGTGACCCCTCCTCAAGGGGGGGGTACTGTTGTGAATTCTGTGGCTGAATTCACTTCTGTGGTCACAAGTGGTATTGCAGTCTCTGGGCTTCCTCCCTCAGGTGTTTTGGTGAGCTCGTTGGCTGCCTTGCTATTTAGCTCCACCTGAGTCTGTCTTCCTTGCTCCTTGTCAATGTTCCAGTGTTGGATCTGAGCTACTGCATCTTTCCTTGGGCCTGCTGCTCTGCTAGATAAGTGCTTCTAGTTTGTTTTCTGTTTTTTCTGTCCAGCTTGCTATTAACTTTTGCTGGAAGCTCTGAGAAGCAAAGGGGTGCACCGCCGTGCTGTTAGTTCGGCACGGTGGGTCTTTTTGCCCCTTTGCATGGTTTTCGTTTTAGGGTTTTTTGTAGACTGCATAGTTCTCTTTGCTATCCTCGCTCTGTCTAGAATATCGGGCCTCACTTTGCTGAATCTATTTCATTCCTACGTTTGTCTTTTCATCTTGCTAACAGTCATTATATGTGGGGGGCTGCCTATTCCTTTGGGGTATTTCTCTGAGGTAAGTCAGGCTTGTATTTCTATCTTCAGGCTAGTCAGCTCCTCAGGCAGTGCCGAGTTGCATAGGTAGTGATAGGCACAATCCACTGCTGCTTATAGTTGTGTGAGGATAGATCAGGTACTGCAGTCTACAGAGATTCCACGTCTCAGAGCTCGTCCTATTGTTTTTGGTTATTGCCAGATCTCTGTATGTGCGCTGATTACTGCACGCTGTGTTGCCTGATTGCCAGCCATAACAGCACAGTCCTGGCTGCACGGCTCCGCTGTCTGCTCTCTCAGACTTCTTTCTCCTTCTGTGTCTCTCTCAGACTTCCTCGCTTGGTCTCCCTGGACCAACTAACTAACTCCTCCTCAAGACCAGGACACTTAAAGCTGAGGGAAGCTCCCCTGAATCCGGGTCCTGAGCTCCCCCTCCAGGCCTGGATTCAGAATGTGTTGAATGCGTGTGCTTACCTGCCTCCACACATGACATCGCCCTCCCTGAAAGGAAAGCAACATCACTGCAACAACCGGTTACCTGGGGTGTTGCAGATCCACCTTCACTCTTGTTACCTACCATATCAGTCGATTTAACTGATTCAATTGACATTTAGCTTTATAGTTACTTGCCAAACCCAGTCATTGAAATCTACCAATCATCAGCCTGGTCACTCAGCAGCAACTGATTGGCTGCAATGGTGATGTTCCATCTGATTCGGAAAACAGAACTAAGACACTGCCTCTTCTGGCTCAGATGGAGCGTTACAGCTGCAACTGATCTGTGGCTGACAATTGGTTGGAGTAGTCACATGACATCCATCGGAAGAGGAAGCAAGGAGACCAGTGTATAAATTTGGTACACCACTCCAAAATATGAAACTTATGAATGGACACAGTTGTGATGTTCCCATGGTAGGAACCATAAAATCTGTTTAGTTCCAGTTCAGATATGCCATGATTAAGACTTCAGTCGAAACACTTTGGAATAACACTGCTATATTTTGAAATTTTGCGTGACATGCTGTGAAATATTCATGTTTCATATTTTGGAGTGGTGTACCATATCTTTAATGAAGAAATACAGAGACTGGTTTTAACTTCAATCCATCTGGATTCAACTTACTTTTTTTCTGTGGATCGTTTGCTCTAACCTTTCAGTGCAGGAACAGATGAGGAGTAGCCTACATTCAGGTGAGCTAACTACATTTGTGTTATTTGGACTTTTGGAGTGTATAATTTTGTTTTATTTAGAGAACTCCATGGTCTCATTTTTACAACAGGTGGATCTTTGTGGACATTGACCGCACTTCCTTCTGCACTAGCTTCTCATCTGCTGTGTCTACAAGAGGCTTCTACAATTGGTCAGTATACCATATGGTTTCCCATATTAGATTCAGAGCCAACGTGGAGAAATGAAATCCTTGACGATGGCTTTTTACTAAGAACTGTCTGGCTAGATCAAGGATTATCTAGCTTTCCTCAATCCTTGACAACTTAATCTGACCAGCGTGAATCTCTATTTTCAAGAAAAGTGCAGGCAAAGAGAATGTAGAGTCAGTATCAATGTAAATAATTCCGACTAAATAAAGCTGAATATTTGTGGGATTATATTTCCTCAATCACATTTGCACAGCTCACTAAATTTGTAGTCCCCACATTTTTAAACAATTGGTGCAGACAGTTCTGACATCCTATGAACTGCATCTACTATATAATTGTCTAAGGGTCACTTCCGTCCGTCTGTCTGTCTTTCTGTCTGTCTGTCACGGATATTCATTAGTCGTGGCCTCTGTCTGTCATGGAAATCCAAGTCGCTGATTGGTCGCGGCAAAACAGCCATGACCAATCAGCGACGGGCACAGTCCGGAAGAAAATGGCCGCTCCATACTCCCCGCATTCAGTGCCCGGCGCCCGCATACTCCCCTCCAGTCACCGCTCACACAGGGTTAATGCCGTCGGTAACGGACCGCGTTATGCCGCGGGCAACGCACTCCGTAACCGCTGCTATTAACCCTGTGTGTCCCCAACTTTTTACTATTGATGCTGCCTATGCGGCATCAATAGTACAAAGATCTAATGTTAAAAATAATAATAAAAAAAAAAAACCTGCTATACTCACCCTCCATTGTCCGACGATCTGCTCGCGCCTGCCGCCACCTTCCGTTCCTGGCGATGCATTGCGAAATTACCCAGAAGACTTAGCGGTCTCGCGAGACCGCTAAGTCATCCGGGTAATTTCGCAATGCATCCTGGGAACGGAAGATGGTGGCAGCCGCGCGCGTATCGCTGGAGCTTCGGTGGATCCTGCCAGGTAAGTATATAACTATTTTTTATTTTAATTATTTTTTTAACAGGGATATGGTGCCCACAGTGCTGTATACTACGTGGGCTGTGTTAGATACCGCGTGGCTGCTATATACTACATGGGCAGTGTTATATACTGCGTGGGCTGTGTTATGTACTGCGTGGGCTGTGCTATATATTATGTGGCCACTGTTATATACTGTGTGGGCTGTGTTATATACTACGTGGCTGCTATATACTGCGTGGGCTGTGCTATATACTACGTGGCTGCTATATACTGCGTGGGCAGTGTTACATACTACGTGGCTGCTATATACTGCGTGGGCTGTGCTATATATTATGTGGCCAGTGTTATATACTGCGTGGCCTGTGTTATATACTACGTCGCCTGTGTTATATACTGCGTGGCTGCTATATACTGCGTGGGCTGTGTTATATAGTACGTGGCTGTGTTATACACTGCGTGGCCACTGTTATATATTGCGTGGCCTGTATTAACGCATCGGGTATTCTACAATATGCATGTATATAGCAGCCACATAGTATATAGCATAGGTCACGTAGTATTTGTCTGCTATATACTACATGGCTCCTATATACTACGTGGCCTGTGCTATATACTATGTCGCTGCTATATACCTACATAAATACATATTCTAGAATACCCGATGCATTATAATCGGACCACCATCTAGTTACTCCTATATTCATTCACCTTTGTCCTTCCTGTAATGTACTTATACAGCAATATCACAGAGTAATTGCCACATGAAACTCACCTTATGATCAGTCTTCCACAACCTGTTAGCAGTCTTCTGATATTTTGCACCCTGTGGAGTTGGTTCTACATAGATGAGTCCAACAAGCATCATCATGGTGGAACTGTCTAAGGTTGAAGAACACTGAACCAATATGTTCATATACTATTCTTATGTACTATTTTTATCAACTATATGATGTAGGCAAATCTATACATAAATGGTGTATAGGAAAGAGATGATATTTGTATACTGTACTTTATTCGCAACGGTTGTGTAGAGGTATTTTAATAATTACAAATCTCAAAACTGAAACATTTCCACTGTTGCAATCTACTGTTTCTGATCTGGTCCCCAATGACTGGTCATTGAGGCAGACCAAGGGCGTAAATCCCATTGGTGCAGCCTGTGCAGCCACAGCGGCCCAAGAGGTAAGGGGGCCAATTTTCACCCCAAAAGCAGGTGCAATTTTCATGATGATGAGATATTGAATTGCAAAGGGCCCATATATTGTTCTTGCACAGGGTCCATCTCCTGTCTGTGTCCACCATTGAGATGTTCTGCTCCACTCCTTTTGTCCTATGTGCATGCTGACAAACTTGCTAATGCCAATATCTGATCACCATAGCCAAGCAAGGTAATCAGGAGCTATGAACCCATTATATTACTAAAAGATTTGGCTGGTGCTAAATCAGGAGGCAGTACTGAAAGGATTATGCATTTTTCATATTTTCC
Organism: Ranitomeya imitator; assembly: GCF_032444005.1. Taxonomy (NCBI): domain Eukaryota; kingdom Metazoa; phylum Chordata; class Amphibia; order Anura; family Dendrobatidae; genus Ranitomeya; species Ranitomeya imitator. The sequence goes on along the minus strand of NC_091282.1, from coordinate 491,196,828 downwards.
CGACACTTCCACCGTAAATCCCATGGAGACATTCCGCCAAAGTAGTCTCTGTTAGCAATGACTGGAGCCTAGAAGAGCTGAAGATCTCAATATTAAGACGAGAGAGAGGAATCATAGTCATACAGACTACAGTGCATGAGTCAAGACAGGCGATGGTAAGCCACAAGCGGTAGGCAGGAAGTGCAGGAGACAAGAAGTAGCGGTCAAGTAAAGAAGCCTGATGTATGCCAAATAAAACAGGAACACACACACCTTTGCAGACTTCAAGAACCAAGGACCTTATTGCTCAAAGTAATACAGTTTTTAATACTTGTTTGCACTAAAACATCACAAGATATTTGTGTAAGATGTTTAAAGAGAACCTGTCAGCAGGATAGTGCACAGTAACCTACAGAACGTCTCAGGTTGGCGCCGTTATACTGAATAAAATGATACCTTGGTTGATGAAATCTGTCTTGTGGTTGTTCTTTAATCTTTATTTTCAGTTTTGCGTTAATGAGATTCTCGTGCCCTAAGGCGGGGTTGGTGTATGTGGTGCTCTGACTATACATTCATAATGCAGACTGCTGACCGGTCACTGATCCCTCACTGACCTACCCCCTGGTTTACGTAATGAAGACCTGTACATACTGAAGAAAAAAAAGCAAAAACTTCTGCCAGCCGTGGCACCTGCTCTGCATCATAATCGCATGCTTAGTGTGGCAATAATACATTTTCTTGATGTTATCCAGCTAGGGAAAAAAAACAATTTGAAAATGGCGCCCACCGCTCCTGCGCGGTATCAGCTATAGGTGTCTATAGCCGTGATCTGAGAGTAGCTACTGCACAGGCAGCGTTATCTTGGAGGAGGAATTTTTTTTTCTTCTCCAGTAAGATGGCACCGTCGGCGCATGCGCAATACCTGCTCTCAGATCACGGCTATGGATACCTATAGCTGCTACTACGCAGGAGCCGTGGGCGCCATTTTCAAATTGTTTTTTTTGTTTTTTTTCCCTAGTTGGATAACATCAAGAAAATGTATCATTGCCACACTAAGCATGCAATTATAATGCAGAGCAGGTGCCACGGCCAGCACCTGCCTGTAGAAGCCTTTTTTGCCCCTTTCTTCGGCATCTTAGGTCTTCATTATGCAAACAAGGAGGCAGGTCAGTGAAGGATCAGTGATCTGTCAGCAGTCTACATTATATATATAGTCAGAGTACCACATACATAAACCTCACCTCAGGGCACGAGAATCTCATTAACACAAAACTGAAAATAAAGATTAAAGAACAACCATAAAACAGATTTCATCAACCAAGGTATCATTTTATTCAGCATAACGGCGCCAACCTGACATGGTCTGTAGGTTACTGTGCACAATCCTGCTGACAGGTTCCCTTTAACAGCTTAAATGACATATTTTTAACCCCTTTCTGACATTAGACATACTATCCCGTCGGTGGTATCGGCCCGTATGACCAACGATGGAATAGTACGTCTAACGCGATCAGCCGCGCTCATGGGGGGAGTGCAGCCAATCACGGCTGGGTGTCCGCTGATTATCACAGCTGACATCCGGCATTATGTGCCAGGAGCGGTTGCGGACTACTGCTGGCACATTTACCCCCGGAATCCTGCGATGAAACATGGTTGCAGCGTTCCGGCGGCATAGGGAAGCATCGCGCAGGGAGGGGGCTCCCTGCGTGCTTCCCTGAGACCCTCGGAGCAACGCGATGTGATCGCGTTGCTCTGAGCGTCTCCTCCGTCCTCCTCCCTGCAGGCCCCAGATCCAAGATGGCTGCAGGGCTCCTTCTGGGTCCTGCAGGTGGCTTGCAAGCGCCTGCTCAGAGCAGGCGCCGGCAAGCCTCCTGCAGTGCCTGTCAGATCGCTGATCTGACACAGTGCATTGCAAAATGTCAGATCAGCGATCTGACACTTTACCATGATGTCCCACACTGGGACAAAGTAAAAAAGTAAGAAAAAAATATTTACATGTGTAAAAAAAAACAAAAAAAACCTAAATAAATAAATAAATAAAAATATTGTTTTAATAAATACATTTCTTTATGTAAATAAATAAAAAAACAATAAAAGTACACATATTTAGTATCTCCGCGTCCGTAACGACCCGATCTTTAAGACTGTCCCACTAGTTAACCCCTTCAGTGAATATCGTAAAGCAAAAAAACACGCAAACAAAAAGACAGATATAAATAAACATTGTACCGCCAAAAATGTCATCTTGTCCTGCAAAAAACGAGCCGACATACAGCATCATCAGCGAAAAAATAAAAGAATAAAGTGATGCAAAAATAATTATTTTTTCTCTAAAATAGTTTTTATTGTATAAAAGCACCAAAACATAAAAAAAAGATATAAATGAGGTATTGCTGTAATCGTACTGACCGAAGAATAAAACTGCTTTATCAATTTGACCAATCAAACCCCCCATTATCACCGCCTTAGTTAGGAAAAAATAATAAAATAAAAAAGTGTATTTATTTCCATTTTCCCATTAGGGTTATGGCTGGGGCTAATGTTAGAGTTGGGGCTAAAGTTAGGGTTAGGGTTTGGGCTAAAATTAGGGTTGGGGCTAAAGTTTGGGTTGGATCTAAAGTTAGGGTTAGGGTTGTGGCTAAAGTTAGGGTTGGGGCTAAAGTTAGGGTTAGGGCTGGGGCTAAAGTTAGGGCTAGGATTGGGGCTAAAGTTAGGGTTGGGGCTAGAGTTGGGGTTAGGGTTTGGGTAACGTTTACGGTTGGTTTAGGGGTGTGTCAGGGTTAGGGGTGTGGTTAGGATTAGGGGTGTGTTGGGGTTAGGGGTGTGTTGGGGTTGGGATTAGGGTTAGGGGTGTGTTGGGGTTAGGGTTGGAGTTAGAATTGGGAGGTTTCCACTCTTTAGGCACACTAGGGGTTCTGCAAACGCAACATGACATCCGATCTCAATCTATATAATTCAGCTTTGAAAAAGTAAAACTGTGTTCCTTCCCTTCCGAGCTCTGCCGTGCGCCCAAACAGTGGTTTTCCCCCACATAGTGGGTATCAGCGTACTCAAGACAAATTGAGCAATATCTTTTGGGGTCCAATTTCTCCTGTTACCCTTGGGAAAATACAAAACTGGGGCTAAAATATCATTTTTGCGGAAAAATAAGATTTTTTATTTTCACGGCTCTGCTTATAAACGTTACTGAAACACTTAGGGTTTCAAAGTGATCACCACAATCTAGATAAGTTCCTTGGGGGGGTCTAGTTTCCAATATGGGATCACATGTGGGGGGTTTCTACTGTTTAGGTACATCAGGGGCTCTGCAAATGCAACAAGACACCCGCAGACCATTCCATCAAAGTCAGCATTCCAAAACGCCACTTCTTCTCTTCTGAGCTCTGCCATGCGCCCAAACAGTAGTTTTCTCCCACATATGGGGTATCAGCATACTCATGACAAATTGCACAATAACTTTTGGGGTCCAATTCTCCAGATACCCTTGGGAAAATACAAAATTGGTGGCTAAAAGATCATTTTTCTGGAAAAAAAAAAGATTTTTTAATTTTCACGGCTCTACTTTATAAACTTCTCTGAAGCACATGGGGGTTCAAAGTGCTCACCACACATCTAGATAAGTTCCTTAGGGGGTATACTTTCCAAAATGGGGTCACTTTTGGGGCGTTTCCATTGTTTAGGCACATCAGGGGCTCTCCAAACGAGACATGGCGTCCTATCTCAATTCCAGCTAATTTTGCATTGAAAAGTCAAATGGCGCTCCTTCCCTTCCGAGCTCTGCCATGCGCCAAAACAGTGGTTTACCCCCACATATAGGGTATCGGCGTACTCAGAACAAATTGTACAACAACTTTTGGAGTCCAATTTCTCCAGTTACCCTTGGTAAAATAAAACAAATTGGATCAGAAGTAAATTTTTTATGAAAAAAAGTTAAATGTTTATTTTTTAAAAACATTCCAAAAATTCCTGTGAAACACCTGAAGGGTTAATGAACTTCTTGAATGTGGTTTTGAGCACCTTGAGGGGTGCAGTTTTTAAAATGGTGTCACTCTTGGTCATTTTCTATCATATAGACCTCTCAAAGTGACTTCAAATGTGATGTGGTCCCTAAAAAAAATGGTGTTGTAAAAATGAGAAATTGCTGGTCAACTTTTAACCCTTATAACAAAAAAAAATTGGTTCCAAAATGGTGTTTATTTTAAAGTAGACATGTGGGAAATGTTACTTATTAAGTATTTTGTGTGACATATCTCTGTGATTTAGTGTATGTGCACATGCTGCGTATTTTGCTGCGAATCCGCAGCGGATTGGCCACTGCAGATTCACAGCAGTTTTCCAGACGTTTACAGTACCATGTAAACCTATGGAAAACAAAATCTGCAGTGCACATGCTGTGGAAGAAAAAGCGCAGAAACGTAGCGTTGTCTATTCCGCAGCATGTCAATTGTTTGTGCGGATTCTGCAGCGGTTTACACCTGCTGCATAATAGGAATCCGCAGGTGTAAAACCGCAGGTGGAATCCGCACAAAAACCGCAAAAAAAAGCGGTAAATCTGCTGCAATACCGCAGGAAATCCGCAGTGCGGATTACCTGCAGATTTACCAAAATCAGTCTTGAAAAATCTGCAGATTAATCCGCAGCCTAAAGAGCATGAAAATTAAAAGTTGGAAAATTGCGAAATTTTCAAAATTTTCGCCAAAATTCCGTTTTTTTCACAAATAAACTCAAGTAATGTCAAGGAAATTTTACCACTAACATAAAGTACAATATGTCACGAGAAAACAATGTCAGAATCACCAGGATCCGTTGAAGCGTTCCAGAGTTATAACCTTATAAAGGGACAGTGGTCACAATTGTAAAAATTGTCCCGGTCATTAACGTGCAAACCACCCTTGGGGGTAAAAGGGTAAGGGTGGTCATTGACAGACTTAATTCTTTAGTGCAGCAGTGTATAACAAGTTTGTGATGCATAGCACTAAATCTCTATGCTCAAGCTGTTAACTTAAGGTATATGCACATATTCAGTATCTGCCGCAGAAAAATGTGAAAAATGTGAATCATTATCTGTTGTGTTTATGCTTCTACACTGGGGAAAATAAGTATTTGATACTTGACGATTTTGCAAGTTTTCCCACCTGCAAAGAATGGAGAGATCTGTAATTTGTATTGTAAGTACACTTTAAGGCTGCCGTCACACTAGCAGTATTTGGTCAGTATTTTACATCAGTATTTGGAAGCCAAAACCAGGAGTGGAACAAATAGAGGAAAAGTATAATAGAAACATATGCACCACTTCTGTATTTATCACCCACTCCTGGTTTTGGCTTACAAATGTTGATGTAAAATACTAACCAAATACTGCTAGTGTGAAGGCAGCCTAACTGTGAGAGACAGAATCTTAAAGGGAACCTGTCGCCAGTTTTGTCATATTGTGGCTTGCGTCTGCGCACTATGCTGTGCCCTACTGCGGACGCACATGCACTTGTGTTTTTGGCTCTGCCAGCAGTAGGGCAAAGCATAGTGCACAGGCTTGAGCCACGATTTCTGTGCACAGGTGCAAGATTTCACCCAGCAATATGGATGACGCAAGGCATCTTCCACGTCTATTAAAGAAGGAGGACGGTGAGCAGCAGACGGGGGGAGGGATGGAGAGGCCCGGAACCATGCCCCTCAGACCTGAACAACCCAATTTCCATACGGCCCGGGAGAACTTAAAAAGGTTTTTGGGGGATATACAGGTGAAGTCAGGGGCTATGTAAGCATTTATGGAATGCCGCACAGGTGCTGAATAATGTCATAGTTTTAGTCGCTATAGGAAAAAAATGGTGACAGATTCCCTTTAAAAAAAATCCAGAAAATCACATTGTATGATTTTTACATAATTAATTTGCATTTTACTTCATGAAATAAGTGTTTCTTGACCAAGTTTGCACACACTGCAGCAGGGATTTTGGCCCACTTCTCCATATAGATCTTCTTCATATCTTTCAGGTTTGGGGGCTGTCGCTGGGCAACATTGAATCTCAGCTCCTTCCGAAGATATTCTATAGGGCTCTGATCTGGAGACTTGCTAGGTGTAACAGGCTGGGGGGTGGAACCATTGTACCGTGATCTGAGGAGAGCCTGGGGTGCGTGATTAGTTGGCTCACCCACTCCGACCTCAGGTGCACGGCAGCAGACAATACAGTGATCTGAGGAGGAATGAGTGAAGCAGGACCACATGCTACACCAGGATTGACCTCAGGTGGAAGGCAGATGACCCCCAAGGGAGAGGAGCAGGAATGACCCTGAATGGTAGACAGGCAGACATGGCTGACAGACAGCAGGCGGGAATGTCTGATTGGCAGGCACGCAGGCTGATAGGCAGGCAGGCGAGTACAACTGATAGGCAGTTGGCTGTTGTGAATTCTGTGGCTGAATTCACTCCTGTGGTCACAAGTGGTACTGCAGCTTCTGAGCTTCCTCCCTCAGGTGTTCTGGTGAGCTCGTTAACTGCTTCATTACTTAACTCCGCCTGATGCTGCTATCCTTGCTCCTTGTCAATGTTTCAGTGTTGGATCTGAGCTTCTCCTGATGGTTCCTGTGTCCTGCTGCTCTGTATAGCTAAGTGCTTTTTGCTTTTTTGTTGCTTTTTTTCTGTCCAGCTTGTCTTTTGTTTTGCTGGAAGCTCTGAGACGCAAAGGGTGTACCGCCGTGCCGTTAGTTCGGCACGGTGGGGTTTTTTTTTGCCCCCTTTGCGTGGTTTCACTTTAGGGTTTTTTGTAGACTGCAAAGTTCGCTTTACTGTCCTCGCTCTGTCCTAGAATATCGGGCCCCACTTTGCTGAATCTATTTCATCCCTACGTTTTGTCTTTTCATCTTACTCACAGTCATTATATGTGGGGGGCTGCCTTTTCCTTTGGGGAATTTCTCTGGGGCAAGTCAGGCCTATTTTTCTATCTTCAGGCTAGCTAGTTTCTTAGGCTGTGCCGAGTTGCCTAGGTAGTTGTTAGGCGCAATCCACAGCCGCTTTTAGTTGTGTTTAGGATAGGATCAGGTGTGCAGTCTACAGAGTTTCCACGTCTCAGAGCTCGTTCTTGTATTTTTGGGTATTTGTCAGATCACTGTGTGCGCTCTGATCGCTAAGCACACTGTGTTTCTGGATTGCCTTCATAACACCTGTCATTAGCAAACATAACAGTACAAGGAGCCAAACTAATGATTCTCAATAGAGGGAAAGAAAAAGTTCTGACATCATTTTTTTTTTTTTTTTTTTTCTGCTCTGTGTTCACTTTTTTTTTTCCCCCTAGACATTTGGGTGATTCTGGACACAGGTGTGGACATGGATATTCAGGGTCTGTGCTCTTCAATGGATAATCTCGTTATAAATGTACAAAAAATTCAAGATACTATTGATCAGAAATCTATGTTAGAACCAAGAATTCCTATTCCTGATTTGTTTTTTGGAGATAGAACTAAGTTTCTAAGTTTCAAAAATAATTGTAAGCTATTTCTGGCCTTGAAACCTCATTCTTCTGGTAATCCTATTCAACAGGTTTTGATTATTATTTCTTTTTTGCGCGGCGACCCTCAAGACTGGGCATTTTCTCTTGCGCCAGGAGACCTTGCATTGAGTAGTGTCGATGCGTTTTTCCTGGCGCTCGGATTGCTGTACGATGAGCCTAATTCAGTGGATCAGGCTGAGAAAAATTTGCTGGCTTTGTGCCAGGGTCAGGATGATATAGAAGTATATTGTCAGAAATTTAGGAAATGGTCAGTACTCACTCAGTGGAATGAATCTGCGCTGGCAGCTTTGTTCAGAAAGGGTCTCTCTGAGGCTCTTAAGGATGTCATGGTGGGATTTCCTATGCCTGCTGGTTTGAATGAGTCTTTGTCTTTGGCCATTCAGATCGGTCGACGCTTGCGCGAGCGTAAATCTGTGCACCATTTGGCGGTACTGCCTGAGGTTAAACCTGAGCCTATGCAGTGCGATAGGACTATGACTAGAGTTGAACGGCAGGAATACAGACGTCTGAATGGTCTGTGTTTCTACTGTGGTGATTCCACTCATGCTATTTCTGATTGTCCTAAGCGCACTAAGCGGTCCGCTAGGTCTGCCGTCATTGGTACTGTACAGTCCAAATTCCTTCTGTCCATTACCTTGATATGCTCTTTGTCGTCGTTTTCTGTCATGGCGTTTGTGGATTCGGGCGCTGCCCTGAATCTGATGGATTTGGATTATGCTAAACGTTGTGGGTTTTTCTTGGAGCCTTTGCGGTGTCCTATTCCATTGAGAGGAATTGATGCTACACCTTTGGCCAAGAATAAACCTCAATACTGGGCCCAGCTGACCATGTGCATGGCTCCTGCACATCAGGAAGTTATTCGCTTTCTGGTGTTGCATAATCTGCATGATGTGGTCGTGTTGGGGTTGCCATGGCTACAAACCCATAATCCAGTATTGGATTGGAATTCCATGTCGGTATCCAGCTGGGGTTGTCAGGGGGTACATGGTGATGTTCCATTTTTGTCGATTTCGTCATCCACCCCTTCTGAGGTCCCAGAGTTCTTGTCTGATTATCAGGATGTATTTGAAGAGCCCAAGTCCGATGCTCTACCTCCGCATAGGGATTGTGATTGTGCTATCAATTTGATTCCTGGTAGTAAATTCCCTAAAGGTCGATTATTTAATTTATCCGTGCCCGAACACGCCGCTATGCGCAGTTATGTGAAGGAATCCCTGGAGAAGGGACATATTCGCCCATCGTCATCACCACTGGGACCAGGGTTCTTCTTTGTAGCCAAGAAGGATGGTTCGCTGAGACCGTGTATTGATTACCGCCTTCTTAATAAGATCACTGTTAAATTTCAGTATCCCTTGCCATTGTTATCTGACTTGTTTGCTCGGATTAAGGGGGCTAGTTGGTTCACTAAGATAGATCTTCGTGGTGCGTATAATCTGGTGAGAATCAGGCAAGGAGAGGAATGGAAAACTGCATTCAATACGCCCGAGGGTCATTTTGAGTATCTAGTGATGCCGTTCGGACTTGCCAATGCTCCATCTGTGTTTCAGTCTTTTATGCATGACATCTTCCGTGAGTATCTGGATAAATTCCTGATTGTTTACTTGGATGACATTTTGATCTTCTCAGATGATTGGGAGTCTCATGTGAAGCAGGTCAGAATGGTTTTTCAGGTCCTGCGTGCTAACTCTTTGTTTGTGAAGGGATCAAAGTGTCTCTTCGGTGTGCAGAAAGTTTCATTTTTGGGGTTCATCTTTACCCCTTCTACTATCGAGATGGATCCAGTTAAGGTCCAAGCCATCCAGGATTGGATTCAGCCGACATCTCTGAAAAGTCTGCAAAAGTTCCTGGGCTTTGCTAATTTTTATCGTCGCTTCATCTGTAATTTTTCTAGCATTACCAAACCATTGACCGATTTGACCAAGAAGGGTGCTGATTTGGTTAATTGGTCTTCTGCTGCTGTGGAAGCTTTTCAGGAGTTGAAGCCTCGTTTTTGTTCTGCCCCTGTGTTGTGTCAGCCAGATGTTTCTCTTCCGTTCCAGGTCGAGGTTGATGCTTCTGAGATTGGAGCAGGGGCGGTTTTGTCACAGAGAGGTTCTGATTGCTCAGTGATAAAACCATGTGCTTTCTTTTCCAGGAAGTTTTCGCCCGCTGAGCGTAATTATGATGTGGGCAATCGAGAGTTGCTGGCCATGAAGTGGGCATTCGAGGAGTGGCGTCATTGGCTTGAAGGAGCTAAGCATCGCGTGGTGGTATTGACTGATCATAAGAACTTGACTTATCTCGAGTCTGCCAAGCGCTTGAATCCTAGACAGGCCCGTTGGTCGTTATTTTTTGCCCGCTTCGACTTTGTGATTTCGTACCTTCCGGGCTCTAAAAATGTGAAGGCGGATGCTCTGTCTAGGAGTTTTGTGCCCGACTCTCCGGGTTTATCTGAGCCAGCGGGTATCCTCAAGGAAGGAGTCATTGTGTCTGCCATCTCCCCTGATTTGCGGCGAGTGCTGCAAAAATTTCAGGCGAATAAACCTGATCGTTGTCCAGCAGAGAAACTGTTCGTCCCTGATAGGTGGACTAATAAACTTATCTCTGAACTTCATTGTTCGGTGTTGGCTGGTCATCCTGGAATCTTTGGTACCAGAGAGTTAGTGGCTAGATCCTTCTGGTGGCCATCTCTGTCACGGGATGTACGTACTTTTGTGCAGTCCTGTGGGATTTGTGCTAGGGCTAAGCCCTGCTGTTCTCGTGCCAGTGGGTTGCTTTTGCCCTTGCCGGTCCCAAAGAGGCCTTGGACACATATTTCGATGGATTTCATTTCTGACCTTCCCGTTTCTCAAAAGATGTCAGTCATTTGGGTGGTCTGTGATCGCTTTTCTAAAATGGTCCATCTGGTGCCCTTGGCTAAATTGCCTTCCTCCTCTGATTTGGTACCTTTGTTCTTTCAGCATGTGGTTCGGTTGCATGGCATTCCTGAGAATATTGTTTCTGACAGAGGTTCCCAGTTTGTTTCAAGGTTTTGGCGAGCCTTTTGTGGTAGGATGGGCATTGACCTATCCTTTTCCTCGGCTTTCCATCCTCAGACTAATGGCCAGACCGAACGAACCAATCAGACCTTGGAAACATATCTGAGATGTTTTGTTTCTGCAGACCAGGATGATTGGGTGTCCTTTTTGCCGTTGGCTGAGTTCGCCCTTAATAATCGGGCCAGCTCGGCTACCTTGGTTTCTCCATTTTTTTGCAATTCTGGGTTCCATCCTCGTTTCTCTTCAGGACAGGTTGAGTCTTCGGACTGTCCTGGTGTGGATTCTGTGGTGGATAGGTTGCAGCAGATCTGGACTCAGGTAGTGGACAATTTGATCTTGTCCCAGGAGAAAGCTCAACTTTTCGCTAATCGCAGACGCCGTGTGGGTCCCCGACTTCGTGTTGGGGATCTGGTTTGGTTATTTTCTCGACATATTCCTATGAAGGTTTCCTCTCCTAAATTTAAACCTCGTTTTATTGGTCCGTATAGGATTTCTGAGGTTCTCAATCCTGTGTCTTTTCGTTTGACCCTCCCAGACTCCTTTTCCATACATAATGTATTCCATAGGTCGTTGTTGCGGAGATACGTGGCACCTATGGTTCCATCTGTTGAGCCTCCTGCCCCGGTTTTGGTGGAGGGGGAATTGGAGTATATTGTGGAGAAGATTTTGGATTCTCGTGTTTCTAGACGGAAACTCCAGTATCTGGTTAAATGGAAGGGTTATGCTCAGGAAGATAATTCCTGGGTTTTTGCCTCTGATGTTCATGCTTCCGATCTTGTTCGTGCCTTTCATGCGGCTCATCCTGGTCGGCCTGGGGGCTCTGGTGAGGGTTCGGTGACCCCTCCTCAAGGGGGGGGTACTGTTGTGAATTCTGTGGCTGAATTCACTCCTGTGGTCACAAGTGGTACTGCAGCTTCTGAGCTTCCTCCCTCAGGTGTTCTGGTGAGCTCGTTAACTGCTTCATTACTTAACTCCGCCTGATGCTGCTATCCTTGCTCCTTGTCAATGTTTCAGTGTTGGATCTGAGCTTCTCCTGATGGTTCCTGTGTCCTGCTGCTCTGTATAGCTAAGTGCTTTTTGCTTTTTTGTTGCTTTTTTTCTGTCCAGCTTGTCTTTTGTTTTGCTGGAAGCTCTGAGACGCAAAGGGTGTACCGCCGTGCCGTTAGTTCGGCACGGTGGGTTTTTTTTTGCCCCCTTTGCGTGGTTTCGCTTTAGGGTTTTTTGTAGACTGCAAAGTTCGCTTTACTGTCCTCGCTCTGTCCTAGAATATCGGGCCCCACTTTGCTGAATCTATTTCATCCCTACGTTTTGTCTTTTCATCTTACTCAGTCATTATATGTGGGGGGCTGCCTTTTCCTTTGGGGAATTTCTCTGGGGCAAGTCAGGCCTATTTTTCTATCTTCAGGCTAGCTAGTTTCTTAGGCTGTGCCGAGTTGCCTAGGTAGTTGTTAGGCGCAATCCACAGCCGCTTTTAGTTGTGTTTAGGATAGGATCAGGTGTGCAGTCTACAGAGTTTCCACGTCTCAGAGCTCGTTCTTGTATTTTTGGGTATTTGTCAGATCACTGTGTGCGCTCTGATCGCTAAGCACACTGTGTTTCTGGATTGCCTTCATAACACCTGTCATTAGCAAACATAACAGTTGGCATGGCTGATTGGCAGGCAGGTGGTCACGGCTGATAGGCAGGCAGGCATGGCTGATAGGCAGGCAGGCGGGCATGGCTGATTGGAAGACAATCATACAGTAATACGAGCACTGGGACCTAAGAACTACCAAACTTGTTAGACACAGTGTACAATGTTGCACAGGCACATCCCACCTTGTGGAGGTGCATTAAATAATAAGTGTCTCCCAGCCATTGGCTGGGGGCACTTTAGGACGGCACGTGCTCTCCCTTTACAAAGACAGGACTGCGCACACGCCCTATGCACAGTGCCCGCATATCTGTGAGCCATGAGCAGACCCCAGGCAGCAACAAAAGGATGAAGGAGAAGCGTGGGACCTCGGTGGTGAGAGTGTTGTCTCTGCTGGGAGAGATAGGCAGAGTGCAGAGATGCCGGCACCACAGCAGCAGGAGAAGGAGGAGGAGGTGCGGGACCACGGCGGTGAGAGAGTCAGCATCTCTGCTGGGGAAGGGAGTGCGGAGACACCAGCGTTACACTTGACCACTCCCAGAACTTCATATGGAGCCACTCTTTAGTTTCCCTGGCTGTGTGGTTCGCGTCATTATCATGCTGGAAGACCGAGCCATGACCCATCTCGAACGCATTTACTGAGGTACATGACCCCATCCATCCTCCTTTCAATATGGTGCAGTCATCCTGTCTCCTTTGCAGAAAAGCACCCCAAAGTAGGATGTTTCTCCCACCATGCTTCACGGTTGGAACGGTGTTCTTGGAGTTATTTTTCTTCTTTCTCCAACCACAGCGAGTGGAGTTGATACCAAAAAGTTCTATTTTGGTCTCATCTGACCACATGACCATCTCCCATGCCTCCTCTGGATCATCCTGATGGTCATTCGCAAACTTCAAACGGGCCTGGCATAATCAGGGGAACTTTGCACGCCATGCAGGATTTTAATCCATGATGACATAGTGTGTTACTATTGGTAATGTTTGAGACTGGGGACCCAGCTCTCTTCAGGTCATTGAGCAGGTCCTCCCATGTAGTTCTGGACTGATTCCTGACATTTCTCAGAATCATCCTTACTCCATGAGGCGAAATCTTGCATGGAGTCCCAGACCAAGGAAAATTGACAGTCATCTTGTGTTTTTTCTATTTTCTAATAATTGTGCCAACAGTTGCCCTCTCACCAAGCTGGTGGCCTATTGTCCTACAGCCCATTCCAGCCTTGTGCAGGTCTACAATTTTGACTCTGGTGTCCTTAGACAGCTCTTTGGTCTTGGCCATGGTGGAGAGGTTGGAGTGTTATTATTTGAATGTGTGGACAGTCTTGTATATAGGTAACGAGTTCAAACAGGTGAAATTAACACAGGTAATGAGTGCAGAGTAGGAAGGCTTCTTAAAGAAAAACTCTGAGAGACAGAACTCTTGCTGGTTGGTAGGTGATCAAATACTTATTTCATGCAATAAAATGCAATTTAATTATTTAAAAATCATACAATGTGATTTTCTGTTTTTTTATGTTCAGATTCTCTCTCACAGTTGAAGTGTACCTACCATAAAAATTACAGATATCTCCATACTTCATAGGTGGGAAAACGTCCAAAATCAGAAGTGTATGAAATACTTATTTTCTCCACTGTATATAACTTCCTGTGATATAATAAAACAAGCAGGAATTGTAAAGAAAAAAATCTATCTATGAGCATATTATATATAAACCATTGTTTTCAACCTTCCTTTGTTCCTCTACAGCTAACAGCCATGCTGCTTACTGCTGTGATATGTGAACAAGCCACGTCACTAAATTCCCCCTTTAAAGGGCCACTGTCACCCCCCTCCAGCCGTTATAAACTACAAGAGCCACCTTGTGCAGCAGTAATGCTGCATTCTAACAAGGTGGTTCTTTTAGTTTTTGGTGCATTTATTCCCAAAATAAAGCATTTTATAACTTCTCAAAATACCTGTCTTTAGACAGGGAGGCAGGTCTTAACCCCCCTGCTTGAAACGCCACACTGCCGTCACTCAAATCTTCAGGGGCGCCGGGCGCCGCCCCCTCCGCGCTGTTTCCCATGAAATCCGGCGCCTGCGCTGTTTAGTACTGGCTGGTGCAGGCGCAGTGAGCTCTGGCCGTCTGACGTCACAGCCAGGCTTGCAGACTGCGCCTGCACCACCCAGTACTACACTGCGCCTGCCGGATTTCATGGGAAAACAGCGCAGAGGGGGCAGAGCCCAGCGCCCCAGAAGATTTGAGTGACGGCAGTGTGGCTTTTCCAGCAGAGGGGTTAAGACCTGCCTCCCTGTCTAAAGACAGGTATTTTGGAGAAGTTATAAAACGCTTTATTTTGGGAATAAATGCACCAAAAACTAAAAGAGCCACCTTGTTAGAATGCAGCATTACTGCTGCACAAGGTGGCTCTTTTAGTTTAGAACGGCTGGAGGGGGGTGACAGAGGCCCTTTAAGAATATCCTTTTTCTGCATGGCGTGCGGTGGAGCTAAGGTTTTTACTTCTGTGAAATGAAGTTTTTCAAGCAGTGTTCTTCATTCTCTGGTAATACATCAGAACTACAATTCCCAGATCTTAGACCATTGTATATGCCCTTCGAAGCCTGTTTCTACCTCTTACAAATGTCCGCTTTCCAGGAGCAATATGATTCCATTGTAATTGTAGGTGAAGTGCAGACATATTTACTACTTGTCATTTACTAGTACTGCAGTGCTGAGCACTTAAATTCTTGTCCTACCAGAAAGAATTTTCCTATCTCAAGAGACAAGCAGCACAGAAACGACTTAATCATAGGGGAGCACGCCACCTACCATAACCCAGCAGTCCCACCCAATATAAGCCTGGTAAACCTTGGTGGCAGGCTTATCCTCTGCTGTTTCCTCCTAGGAACAGAACACTAACCCAATATTACCGGCAAGATTCTGTTATCTGCTGTCACAAAGGGAGTATGAGCCTGATATTGTGATGCCATGTTAAAGAAGACAAGTTACCAAGTCAAAAGTGCCCAGTTTTTGCTCTTATTTTTTCCCTCTTGCTTCCCTGAGTACGACAGTTGTTGTTGTTGTGTGTTTTTTTTAATCAAATCCACATAGTTTCAGAGATACCAACGTTTTTATTTAGTGTTGTTATGGTCTTTAAGAAGGAGGCGGGGCTCACATAATTATTATGCAAAACATCTTAAGGACACGCCTCTAGAGAATTCTGAGAGCCACGCCCCTAGGTAAAGACTATAAAATTCAGCACTAAACAAAAAGGTCCATATCTCTGAAATAGTATAATATTTAAAAGATAAAAAGAAATACTCAAAATACTACTGGGAGCAGTGGTAATAAAATAAGAGAAATAACTGGACCACTTTTGGCCTGGTGACAGGTCCCCTTTAAGTGCTAACGTCCTTAAAAACGAGCCTACTGGGTGCTAATGGGTGCCAGATCATTAATTCATGTAAAGTGCACAAGACAGAATTACAGATACTCTGGTTATAAAGTATATCTAGAAACAATACTCCATCACTATCTGCTTTCAAAGTGTCACACATAGTTATATTTCATAGCTCCTACATCAAACGTTAAATGAGAGTTTCATCATTCACTGACATCAAAACCCAAATTAAGACTTAATAATGTTTCTTATTACATCATTAGATGTAATAAGAAATGCCTTGAATGTATCTATATTACTAATCTTCAGTAAAGTCACCTTCAATTTTTTTTTAACCCCAGTGTCTGCGATTGGCCCCAAAAGACATGAATGTTGGCTGCCAATATGAGCAGGTTCTGACAACTTTTTTCTCATTTATTGACAACATTCACTTATGGGAACAATATAAATCACAAATTGAATGATTAACCCAGTGTTGTGTTTTACCCTATACCAGGGTTGTCAACCTCTTTTTTAAGGACAATCACTGAAAAATCTACCTGGGTCTGTAGGACAGGACCCAACATTTTTTGTTTCATTTTGTTCCACATTTTTAGAGCTTTAAAGTGAATCTGTCAGCAAAAAAAATGGTATTTATCTGCAGCCATAGCGGTAATGTGTAGGTAAATACCATTTAAAATGTGCATGTATCTAATTGTATGAGTGGCTACAGGGAGAAAAATATTTTTCTCCCAGCAGCCGCTCACTTCCAATCATTAAAGCTGAAGAACCTGCACTTTACCACTATGACTGTAAGTAAATACTGTTTTTATATTGGCAGGTTCCCATGAACCTTTTGTTGTTTTAACAATATATAGTTGTACAAGAAATTCTTTATTCCAGTATGGCATAATTTTGGAGTACATGTAACTTATTTTTCAAGGGGGTTGGTTGCCAGGACTAACATATTGACAAGTGACCACTGGACAATGGTAGGAGATGGATAGGTCGTCAAGTATGGTCATTCTGGACAACACCAAGAGGGGTGGTCCAAAAGTAATGATAATCGGTTATTTCTATTGCACACAGAAATTAAAATAAAATGTTTTCTTCTCTCTTAGGTACCCACTAGTCCAGGAAAAAAAAAATTACTTAAATAGACCACGATTCCCGGGAGCTACATTCATTTGAATATGAACTGCCGAGGAGTGAACATCAAAATGGAAAAAAACGAGCTCAGAGCTGTCATCAAATACCTCTGCTTGAAAAAAATGACTACCAAAGACATACACAGCGACTTGGTGGAAACATTGGGGGACTCTTCTCCTTCATATTCCACATTTGCACGCTGGGCCAAGGAATTTAAGCTGGGAAGAACATCGACGGAAAATGAACATCGTGAAGGACGCCCATCCACGTCCCTCAATGAAGAAAACGTGAAAAAAGTTGAAGAAGTTGTATTGGCAGATCGAAGAGTGACTATCAGGCATGTAGCTGAGGTCACAGGGATCTCATATGGCAGTATTCAAAGAATCCTTGCAAAAGAATTGCATATGAGAAAGGTCTCCGCGCGTTGGGTGCCAAAAATGTTAACCGACGAACAAAAGAAGAAACGAGTTGACATTTCAATAGCAAATCTCGAAAAGTTCCAAGCAGACAAGGAAAATTTTTTGTCACGTTTTTTGACCATGGACGAGACCTGGATCCACCACTTTGATCCCGAAACTAAACAACAATCGATGACATGGAAACGAGCCGACGAACCGATGCCGAAGAAATTCAAAGTGTCAAGCTCAGCAGGGAAGGTTATGGCGTCCGTTTTTTGGGACGCTGAAGGAATTATTATGGTGGACTATTTGGAGAAGGGAGCCAGTATTACGGGCTCCTACTACGCAGAACAAATAAGAAGATTGCGGGAGGCTATCAAGGAGAAAAGGCGCGGCAAACTGCAGGCTGGAGTGTTGTTTCACCAAGATAACGCGCCGGCTCACAAAGCTGCTGTTGCCATGGCTACCATTCAAGAAGCGGGCTTTGAACTGGTGGAACACTCCCCCTATTCACCAGATCTAGCCCCCAGTGACTTCTTTCTCTTTCCTCGGCTCAAGGAACACCTCCGGGGCAAGAAATTTGACGACAATAGCGACGTGATAACCGCTGTTGGGAATTTTTTGAGGGTCAAGATCAAGAATTTTTTTCGAAGGGAATTCTAAGTTTAGAAAAGAGATGGACTAAATGTATAGACTTGTTACGAGACTATGTAGAAAAATAAATTTATTTTTTGACTATATTCATTGTGTTTAGTATTGATTATCATTACTTTTGGATCGCCCCTCGTACACATGTATGAGTATTGGGGAATCCGGTACAGAATCCTCCTCTTTTTATATCTTTCTTATTTTGATTCCTTACACTTATGGTGCACGTGAAGGAGGGTTAGTTACAAACTACTACTGTAATGTATTATTTGAGATTGCAGCTATTGTAGTTTGATATCAATGTTTTTAATAAAAGATACTTAAAAAAATGCTTTTAACTCCTTAGTGACAGAGCCAGTTTGGTTCACTTTATGAGGTTATAGCTTTGGAACGCTTCAACCTAATCCCTCTGATTCTGAGACTGTTTTTTCATGACATATTGTACTTCATGTTAGTGGTAAAATTTCTTCAATAAGACTTGCGTTTATGATAAAAATGGAAATTTGGCCAATTTTTGAAAATTTTGCAATTTTCAAACGTTTATTTTTTGTGCCCTTAAATCAGAGAGTCATATCGCAAAAAAAATAGTTAATAAATAACATTTCGCACATGTCTACTTTACATCAGCACAATTTTGGAAACATAATTTTCTTGTGTTAGGACGTTAACAGGATTAAAAGTTGATCAGCGATTTTATCATTTTTCAAATAAAATTTGCAAAACCATTTATTTTAGGGACCACCTCACATTTGAAGTGAGTTTGTGGGGTCATTATAACAGAAAATACCCAAAAGTGACAACATTCTTAAAACTGCACTCTTCAAGGTGCGCAAAACCACATTCAAGTAGTTTATTAACCCTTCACGTACTTCACGAAAACTAAAGCAATGTAGAAGGAAAAAATGAACATTTTGCTTTTTCACAAAAAAACTACTTTGGAAGCAAACTTTTTTATTTTCACAAGGGCATCAGGAGAAAATGGACCACGAAATTTGTTGTGCAATTTCTCCTCAGTACGCCGATGCCCTGTATGTGGGGGAAAGCCACTGTTTGGGCGCATGACAGAGCTCAGAAGGGAGGGAGCACATTTGACTTTTTGAACGGAAAATTGGCTGGAAACAATGATGGGTGCCATGTCGCGTTTTGAGACCCACTGATATATCCAAACAGTGGAAATCCCCCAATTTTAACTCCAACCCTAACACAGCCCTTCCCCCAGCACAACCCTAACCCTAATCCCAACCCTAGCCACAACCCAAGCCCCAACACAACCCTAACCCCAACCCTAATCCTAGCCCCAACCCTAACCCTAGCTCTAACCCTAGCCAAAACCCTAGCTCTAACCCCAACCCTAATGCTAGCCCTAACCCTAGCCCAACCCTAACCCTAGCCCAACCCTAATCCTAGCCCAATCCAAACACTAGCTATAACCCTAACCCTAGCCCTAATCTTAACCCTAATGGAAAATTTGAAAAAAAATACATTTTTATTATTTAATTATTTTTTACCTCACTAAAGGGGGTGATAAAGCTGGGTTTGAGTTACTATTTGTTTTTTTATTTTGATCACAGTGATCAAAATGAACCAAAAGGAGAAATCTATATTTGCTGGGTGTCGGTCGGCAGATCTCGGCATTTTCTTTCCGGAAGAAGAAGTTGAGGGCCGGGGACGTGAAATAAATAGGAAATCAGACTTTCTTTTTTTGCAGTCACTGCTATTCTGTGAATAACGGTGATCGCAACACTAGGGTCTGTAAAACCAACCCGAATCATGTTCTCCGGGGTCTCGGCTACAACGGTAGTCAAGACCCTTTTAGATTTACTGAAGCTGGAGGGCGCTATAACCTTATTTCTCAGCGCCGTTAAAAAGCGTTGCTGAGCAATAAGTACCCTTAACTGCCGCCGTTAAAAGGCGTATCAGCGGTTGTTAAGGGGTTAAAGGTTGTCTAATAACAGGTATTAGCAGAGTACTATCTGTGGGGCACAGGCTCTAATTACTAAATCAAGGTTGCAGTGGGGCAAGGAACGTGCTGTGACACTACAGGAGCATTTACACAGCTTATCATGGCCGAGCGTTGCTAAGAATGCTTGTTTCAAGATTATCTTGCCATGTAAACAGGCTGCCGAATGCCTGATGAATGAGCAAATCGCTAGTTCGTTGGGTAAAATTATCTTTTGTGTGGCACAACAAAACAGGACACTGCCAAGAATCATGGCAGTCTATGCACACGGAGCAATATAGTATAGATTGGTGTGCCATTCTAACGACCGCTGATCGGTAAAGGCCGTACCGTAGCAGTCAGTCCATGTAAATGGACCTTATGTCTTCTGCCATCCTGCCGCTCATGCATGCAGCCGTCCATAAAATTACTTTTTTGTATGGAGCCAACTGAAGTCTGCACTGAGTGAACCCTTTGAATAATTGAGATTTTTTTTGTACATTTGTTGGAGAACTTTTTAGACTGTACATTAATAATGAAATGGACCTTGACAATATGTGAGAACCTTCACCAAAATATATCATATTTAATTACACAGGAGTATGCTGCACAATTACTGATGGCAGGTCATTGTCAGCACTGGGAGACAGGAAGGGCAGGCCGCTACTGTACGCCAGATAACAAGAGCTAAGCACTTCTGTAACATCACATGCCTGTGATTCATATGACTTTTCAGAGAAAAGTCAAATATTGCACATAGCCCAATTGCTGATTTATTTCCAATCTTTTGGATACGTTTGCTATCAGTATAACTTTAATAAAAAGGACCTGTCAGGTAGAGTAGTGGGAAACTAGTGGCATAGCTGTAGGGTAGCAGTGTGGCCTTGCAGTACTGGGGTTCTGGGTTCGAGTCCCACCAAGGATAACATCTACAAGGAGTTTGTATGTTCTCCCCGTGTTTGTGAGTTTCCTCCAGTTATCTCCCACACCCCAAAGACATACTGATAGGGAATATACTGTCGATTGTGAGCCCCAATAGGGACAGTGTTGATAATGTATGTCAAGCGCTGCGCAATATGACGGTACTATATAAGCAAAGCATAATATATAAATACAAGTCTTACTATAAAAATGATACCTAATTTGTAGCAATCCAATATGCCAGTGTAGAAATATCAAGCTTTGACGACTCATGCAAATTAGTTTGGAAGTGCAATAGGGGAGTGTCAATAGACACTGAGTGCATTGGCCCACCTCCCATACACTTCTAGGATTAATAATAATAATAATAATTTTATTTATATAGCGCCAACATATCCCGCAGCGCTTTACAAATTATAGAATTATAGATTTTCATGTGGCTTGATTTATTAGCCCTGGCACATCGGATTGCTACAAAATAGACATTATGTTGTCCTGATAGTCTCCCTTTTAGGTCATTTGTTAAAATAAAAAGTGGAAATGGAGTGAATGACTTTTTACCCTTATATACATGGCCTGATATAGGAATATATTTAATCTCTAGATTATGCCCAGCTGCTACAAGGAATGTCCTTGGCGTTAGAAATGTAGAACACTGGCACACACTGTCCTCTTTGGTTTAACGTGTTTGGTGCTGAAATAGACAAAAGGCAAATGTGAGAATTAAGAGCAAAAACAGCTCCGGCACATGGAGTTTAGGTTTTCTGTGCACCTGAATAAACCTCACCAGGCTTTTCTGTCTGAGCAGGGCTCGGTGACATCCTAGTTCTTTGAACGAGAGTAACCTCAGAGAGGAGGGACAAGACTGTGCAGAAAACAATGATTCTGTTCCTACGCTTGCAGAACCCGATGAGTAATTTACAAGTCTGCAGTGGTTGACGATTAGATGCACTTGTACAATTGGATTGAATTAGGATTACGTAATTAAAAGAAACATTACAGCTTTATTGTAAACTATTGTCTTCATAAACTACTGAAACATTGCAATAGTGCTTTGGCCCTATGTTTTGTATTGCTGTGACTGATCTGAATTTCTCAAGGGCATCATATGTAGACCCGTCTGTCCACTTGTTAGTTTGGGCACAGATGTGTGATACAGTTTCTATTTGTTTGTTTTTGCTCATACACAAGCAAGGATGAGAGTGTAATATCCCATGGCCAGCACTATTGTAATCGTGAAGCCCAATGTTAAGCTAAAGAGTTAAAGAGAGAAGAATCTTACTTTTTTTTTACCTAAAGAGAATCTGTCATTAGATTTATTCCCTCTAATCCTATCAACCATGGAGTCCTCATATTCATTAGCTGTGAGATCTGAGCACCCTATTTAGGCTGGTGTCACAATAGCGTATGGTATCCTATGCGATATGCTAATGACTCTCGGCTCGTGCTCTGCTACGAGCGGGAGCCGAGTGTCATGCTACTGTATTCCGTTCCTCTCGCACAGCTGCGGAGGAGGCGGGGCAAGTAATTTCTCCATCACCTCCACTGCCGGCGTCGGCGTATATCGCACATCACTCGGATGATATCCGAGTGCTGTGCATTGTGTCACTCACACCCATAGGCTTATATGGGTGCGAGTGAGCCGAGAATCGGTCGAGCCTCGGTGCCAATCGTAGCATGTTTTGATTGTTCTCGCATGCCGATTCGGCATGAGAAAATAATCTGGGATGTGATCTGCCCCATAAACTAACACTGGTCCGAGTGCTATGCAATGTTTTCTCGCATAGCACTCATCCATATTCTACTCTAGTGTGACCCCGGCCTTAAAGTGGTTGTCACCTATGGTAGACAGAGAAAAACAGCCTGAACAACACAACTCTGCCCACTGTGTAGTGGTCAATCCAGGGTACTTCAGCTAAGTCCTTATGGAAATGAGTGAGAGCTTCAATACCCATGAATGGATGTAGGGTGTCAAACCCCAACAGATCTTATATTGATACCCTATCCTAAGGATAGGTTATTAATATCAATGTAGCAGATAACTTCTTTATGTTCAGAGCTTGCTGAATCCAGTGCCCTTTATTGGACAGTTAGGGTATGTTTCCATGGTCATTATTTGTTGCGGATTGGACGCTGCATACCTCAGCAGCATCCAATCCACAGCGGCCAGATGTTACTGCATAGTGGATGGGATTTTATGAAATCCCATCTCCACTATGCATGCAGGGACGCCTCTGGCTTCCCTGCATAACCGGACATGCGACGAGTCTTTCTAGACTGCAACATGTCTATTTATCTTGCGGAGACGCTCAGCCTCCACAAGATAAATATCACCATCCTATGTATAGGATGCGGTGATTCCGCATAGTTCAATTAACACATGCGGAATCACCGCACGTACAAAAGCCGGCAGTGCTTTGGACGGAGCTGTGTCCAAAGCGCTGCCAATCCGGACCGTGGAAACATACCCTTGCTCAGAGTCCTGACCTGGCTGGTTCTTGACTACTCTTCTGGATTTAGCCCTGGATGACCATTCTGATTGTTGATTGTTTGACCCTTTTTTTTGCCTGAGCATTCTGCCTGACATTCCTGGACTCTGACCCTATGTTTGTATGGTTCTAACCCTAGCTTGTTTCATTTATTTCTTCAGCTCGCTTTCACAGTCAGCGACTACCCTGTGGACGCAATCTGTGAGCCTCTTCAGGGTAGACAAGACTCCTGCAACTGAGTTAAAGGGTGAAATACCTAAAAAGCATCTTAGATTCTTTTAACAGAGTGGCCACGTACAGACTGTGGAATTCTACTTTGAGCTGCTGGTTTCTTTACATTACATAGTTCTGATGATTTGTCTGGGGCATCATAGCTTCACATGCTCCAAGTTGCAAAGTACTGTATATTTTCGCAACTTTCTTTGATAACCAGCTATTACTTTTTCAGCAATTTTTTCTACAATAGCTCTTATTTAAAATCAGACCAGACAGATTAGTCTTTACAGCCCTCAGTATCAATATCCTTACAACCTACCGTGATCCCGTTGCAAGTTCACTAGTTGTCCTAATGTGGTAGGTACTACTCAATACCAAACCCAAACCCTCCATGAAACATGCTCTTATGCAGATTCTCTAATCCAGTCTTCTGGATCAGGGCGTCGCAAACTTTTTACTACTCGGGCCGGACCAGACTTGTGTAGCCTGGGTTTCACCTTCCGTGGTGGAAGTTCTCATCAAAATTAAAAATATTGCTCAACTTAACCTTAAATTTTCTCCTAAATTCTAAATAAACATTGAAATTAGAAGAAAACGAGTACATCATGTTGCTAAACCGTGTATTGTTGCAGCCATAGGAAGGGCAGTGCAGCCTATCGTCACTCCTGTAAGCATCATCGTTCCAGCTTTTTATCACAAGCTAGGGGCGCCTCTAGGGTGAGGTCAGAGGCTAGACTTACATATTGAGAAGCACTGTTCTAGCCTTGCTTGTATACTCATTCAATTTTCTCTGCTTCTAAAGTAATACCTTCAAGAATTGACTGTTCACTTGCTGGTTTATGCGCTTCATTCTTTGACATATACCACTGTAACATAATAATCACGGTTATTCATGATACCTGTCAATAAGTTGAATGTTATGAATAATAATAATAATCAATGTATATTATAAACCTGTGTAGAGCTGATGTTTTCACTGTTTTCACATGCAATGTATTGGCCCTACAGAAAAATACCTGTACATGGTGGCGTTGAACAAAGAAAGCATTCTTTGTATTAGTACACAGTGATCATCTATAACAAGGGTGTCAAACTAATTTTCACCAAGGGTCACATCAGCATTATGGTTGACTTCAAAGGGCTGCTTGTAATTGTAAGGGCAGGCGTCTGTGCAACATGGTACAAACACGGACTGCAATGCATGTACAGGACAGGGGCTATAAGAGAGCTGTCCCTGGTCAGTAGGGCTATAAGAGAGCTGACCCTGGGCATTAGGGCTATAAGAGAGCTATCCCTGGGTAGTAGGGCTATAAGAGAGCTGTTCCAGGGCATTAGGGCTAAGAGAGCTGTTCTTAGTTAGTAGTACTGAAAGAGAGCTGTTCCTTGGTAGTATGGCTATAAGAAAGCTGTCCCTGGGTAGTAGGGCTATAAGAGAGCTTTCCCTGGGTAGCAGGGCTTTAAGAAAGCTGTCTCTGGATAGCAGGGCTATAAGAGAGCTGTCCCCGAGTAGTAGGGCTGTAAGAGAGCCCTCCCTGGGTAGTAGAGCTATAAGAGAACTGTCCCTGGGTAGTAGGGCTTTAAGGGAGGTGTTCCTGGGCAGTAGGGCTATAAGAGAGCTGTCCCTAGGGAGTAGGACTATAAGAGAGCTGTTCCAGGGTATTGGGGCTAAGAGAGCTGTTCCTGGTTAGTTGGTCTATAGGAGAGTTGTTCCTGGGTACTAGGGATATAAGAGCTGTTCCTGGTTAGTAGGGCTATAAGAGAGCTGTCCCTGGGCAGTAGGGCTATAAGAGAGCCGTTCCTGGGTGGTAAAGCTATGAGAGCTGTCCCTGGGTACTAGGCTTTAAGAGAGATGTTCCTGGGAAGTAGGACTATAAGAGAGCTGTCTCTGGCTAGTAGGGCTGTAAGAGAGCTGTGTCTGTATAGTAGGGCTAATAGTAAACTGTCCCTGGTTAGTAGGGTTAAGAGAGCTGTCTCTGCATATCAGGGCTAAGAGCGCTGTTACTGGGTAGTAGGGTTAAGAGCGTTGTTCCTGGGTAATAGGGATAGTAGATCTGTCTCTGGGTAGTAGGAATAAGGGAGCTTTCTTTCGATAGTAGGGCTGAGACAGCTGCCTCTGGGTAGTAGGGCAGTCATCACTGAGAGTCATCACTGGGTAGTAGGGCTAAGCGCGCAATTCCTGGGTAATCAGCCTAAGAAAGTTGTCTCTGAGTAGTAGAACTATAAGAGAGCTGCCACTGGTGAGTAAGGCTATAAAGAGAGCCGTCCCTGGATAGCAGGGCTATAAGAGAGCTGCCACTGGAGCGTAGGGCTAAAGCGCTGTTCCTGGGTAGTAGGGCTATAACAGAGTTGTCCCTGGGTAGTAGAGCTATGAGAGCTGTCTCTTGAGTAGTAGGGCTAAGAGAGTTATCTCTGGGTACTAGAGCTAAAAGAGAGTTGTTCCTGGATAGTAGGGCTAAGCGCAATGTTCTTGGGTAGTAGGGATAAGAGGACTGTCACTGGGTAGTAGGGCTATAAAGAGAGCTGTCTCTGGGTAGTAAGGCTATAAGAAAGCTGTCACTGGGTAGTAGGGTGAATAGAGAGATGCACCAGGCCATGATAGACTGCTCCCTATGGTAAGTACTGGTTGCATCTCCTCTGATTCAAACATGGACCCACACAAAAGTGCTTGGTGACTGCGCTCACTTTCTGTACTGGTGGACTGTGTTCACTCGCTCACTCACAAAGACGGTTAAGTGCTGGCTGTGTCCACGCAGATTCTAAGATATCACTATCGCCCCGTGCTGGTAAGTGGTGGGTCTGTCAACATACTGTAGAACACAGCCAGTACTTTGTAGAGATGGTGGACAGCACAGGGGGTGGATTTTGAGCTACGTCGCACAACTCCACGTTACTTAGACTGGCTCTCCATATAGGGAAAATGGAGAGCTGATCCTTCTGTGCCCTGATCTCACAGGCCACATAAAATTTTATGGTAGGCTAGATTTGGCCTGCAGGCCTTGCGTTTGACACCTCTGCAAATTATTAATAATAATTGCAGACATATTCTGTAACCAATCCCTAGATTATGTAAAGTTCCTTTATCTTCCCTTAATCACTCAGAATAGAAATATGGGTTGAGAACGTTTGCCTATTGATTCAGGTACTTCCTTCCAATGTAGTTTTTATCACTAGGCTGCTCTTACATCCCAGAGGGAAATAAGCAATTATCAATATAGAAGAAACTAAAGTTTAAGCAGGGTGAATGCTCAAATAGAGAAGTAGAGTTTTGCCTTTTACCTTCAAACTGAAAATGGGGAATTTGCAAAACCATGAACTTGATGATTCATCTGCACATGTATTCAGTGTGTATAAAGAGCAATATCATTTCTTTAGACGAATATAATTGTAAATTACAGTTACCTCTCATAGCCAAAGAAGTAATTCGCTACAAGGCTCATGTACACGGCAGAAACGCCCAGAGACAGACAGAGGTGCAATGTGAATGAGGCTTACACTGGGAAAAACAATGATTTGGAGTGAGTGCTAGCAGTATTTTGTTAGAGGGAACCTATCAGGTCCCCCATGACCCCAGAGCCGCCAGCAGTTGTGTCTGCTGCACAACTGTAATTTATTCTACATTCTGGGTTTTAGGACAAGTCCAATGAAGCCGCACACTAATGTGACAACTGGTAGAAAGCAATGTCTGTACTCAGCTTTGCTATGTAGTAATATAGTTCCTCCTTCAGTTGTTATTACATGTTATATGTTCTGTCCCATCATGTTTTTTGCTTTCTTTATATGGGTTTAAATGCCTAAAATTCTGCAAAGGTAACAGTATTAATTTTTAGAGCAAAACGATTCTCAGGACCCTGGTTCAGTGACCATGCTGGTAGTCCGTTTCCAAAAGCATTGGCAGCCTTCTACTACCTGTGGCAACCACTACACCTCTGCTGATTAATAAGCTTCAGAGACGTAATGCAGCCTTCAGGAAACAATGCAATTATGTCGTAGGGCATGCTAATCAGAAGAGTCGTCGGGGATGTTGTTGGAAGGAGGAAGTTTGCAGTGCTCTGATCTGGTGGACGTGGACTACCAACATGGTCCCTGGAAAATGGCTTTGCAAAAGCTTTTTAATAAACTCTACTAATCTAACAAAAGGACTTGACACAAAGCTAAGGCAACGTTCACATTAGCGTTTCCCGACGCTGCGTCGGGAAACGCTGCGGCAACGCATGCGTCATGCGCCCCTATATTTAACATGGGGGGCGCATGGACATGCGTTGTGCTGTGTTCTGCGATGCATGCTTTTTTTTGCCGCAAGCGTTGGGCGCAGAAAATGCAACAAGTTGCATTTTTCTTGCGTCCAAATTTCGGCAAAAAAGGACGCATGCGTCGCAAAACGCAGCGTTTTTGCGTGCGTTTTGGTGCGGTTTTATTTGCGTTGTGCGTTGCGTCGCCGACGCAGCAGCGCACAACGCAAATCTGAACGTAGCCTAAACACAGGGATACATAATAGTCTCAAATTGATGGATGCAAGCAGGCTGAGGGAACCTGCACAGAGGCTGTGTGACCATGTACAAGAAGAACTGTACAGACCATGTATACTGCGGTGTAGGCCCTATGTCAGTGTGAATAATCCCTTATGGTCAGTCTAACTAGGTGAAGTATTCAGAGTTCCTTCATAGCATTAGTGAGACAGATATAACAACACTGTTTTGGGGAGATAAAAATCTCTGAGCAGCCAAGAATTTAGCTACCCAACATATCATAGCAGCTTCTTTGTTCTACAAACTGGTGAGTATCCCATATGTCAATGCAGAGAGATAGTATGTGAGGTTCTAAGACAAAACATTTTTCTTCAAATGTATCAGTGTGGCTCACATTCATTTGTGAAGATTAGGGAAATATACTCCCTATAATGAAGTTGTGAACACGCTGGGTAATTGCTATATAAAATATTTTTTCATGTTACATTCTAGTCACAGCAAAGAAAGTGAAGAATTTGTCCCTTGGAAGAATAAACCTAATTTCCTTTTGTTTGGAATCAGTACACTGGTAATACATAAGACAGCAGATTGCTGATGCAATATGATGTTAGCAGATCTATGCAAACTACGGCACTCGAGCCACAACCGGCCCTTTGGCCTGTGGACATGGACAGTAAAAGGGCTGGAAATAGTGGCTTGCGGCCCACCACCATTCAGACCGTGCGACAATGTCTCAATGCAGTAGGTGCGTTAACGTCATTAGATTGTGCCTGATCTGGAGCATCAGTCTGCAGAGCAGATACCAAAGCAGCATGCCGGGAGAATAATGGTGAGGTGTGCACTCTTTGAGTTTTCTGTTATTCACTTCTAGGGGGTGTATGTGAGTCACTATTATGCATTTGGGGAAGATGAAGGACATCATAATGTGTTGGGGGGCTGAGGAGGATCATACTGTAAGGTCATCTTTCTCTGTTGGGGGTTGTGTGTTGATCATACTGTGTGGGTCCTCATTCTGTGTCTCTAGGCTAAGAGGATCATACTGTGGGGTCCTCATTGTGCTTTGTGGGTATCATACTGTATGGGTCTTCATTCTGTGTTGCTAGTCTATTAGGATCATACTCTGGCGGTCCTCATTGTGCTTTGGGTGGTTTTGGGTATCTACTATATAATTGTCTAAGGGGTACTTCCGTCTTTCTGTCTGTCTGTCATGGAAATCCCAAGTCGCTCACTGGTCGCGGTCCAACGGCCATGACCAATCAGCGACGGGCACAGTGCGACCGCAAAATGGCCGCTCCCTACTCCCTTGCCGTCAGTGCCTGCTCCATACTCCCCTCCAGTCAGCGCTCACACAGGGTTAATGGCAGCATTAACAGACCGCGCTATGCCGCAGTCCGTTAACGCTGCTATTAACCCTGTGTGACCAACTTTTTACTATTGATGCTGCCTATGCAGCATCCATAGTAAAAAGATCTATTGTTAAAAATAATAAAAAAATAATAAATCATTATATACTCACCTTCGGGCACCTTTCCCGATCCTCGCGACGGTCCGGTCCATGCATTGCAGTCTCGCGAGATGATGACGTGCGGTGTCGTGAGACCGCTACGTCATCATCTTGCGAGATTGCAATGCACTCTTGGGACCGGAGCGTCGCGAGGAGCATCGGTAAACGCCTGGCTTGGATCCGGGGGCCATCAGAAGGTGAGTATACAGTATAACTATTTTTTATTTTAATTCTTTTTTTTAACAGGGATATGGTGCCCACATTGTTATATACTATGTGAGCTGTGTTAGATACTACGTGGACTGTGTTATATACTGCATGGGCTGTGTTATATACTATGTGGGCTGTGCCATATACTACGTGGCTGTGGTATATATTACGTGGCTGGGCAATATACTACATTGCTGTGCTCTATACTATGTGTCCTGGGTTATATACTGCATGGGCAGTGTTATATACTACATCTCTGTGCTATATACTACGTGGCTGTGCTATATATTACGTGGCTGTGCAATATGTTACGTGGCTGTGCAATATATTACGTGGCTGGGCAATATACTACGTGTCTGTGCTATACACTACGTGTCTGTGCTATTTACTACGTGGCTGGGCAATATACTACGTGGCTGGGCAATATACTACGTGTCTGGGCAATATACTACATGGCTGTGCTATATACTACGTGGCTGTGCTATATACTACGTGGCTGGGCAATATACTACGTGGGCTGTGCTATATACTACGTGGCCTGTGCTATATGCTACGTGGCTGTGCTATATGCTACGTGGCTGTGTTATATACTACATGGGCTGTGTATGCTACTTGGCTGTTCTATATTTCTCTGCTGTATCTGTGCATCATGAATCGTGGTATGTGTTAAAGAGGGGGGCCCACAGAGACTCTTTCGCCTGGGCCCTCAAAAACCTGGGGCTGGCCCTGGCTTCACTGATTGGTCACGCCCGGCTGTGAACAATCAGCGACAGTCGCAGTCTGCCCGCGAATTGGTGTGGAATTTGAACCACGCTTCGCTAATTGGTCGCGGCCGACCGGCTGAATCCTGTGTATAAATTGCATTATTCTGAAAACTTCATAAATAAACTACATATACTACTGTACATATTACTACATATTCTAGAATACCCGATGCGTTAGAATCGGGCCACCATCTAGTCATACTATATGGGTCTTCATTCTGTGTTGGGGCCTGTGGGGATCTTACTGTGTGGGTCCTCATTCTGTGTTGGAGGCTGTGGGGATCATACTGTGTGGGTCCTCATTCTGTGTTGCTAGGCTATGAGGATCATACTGTGAGGGTCCTCATTGTGCTTTGGGTGGCTGTGGGGATCATACTGTGTGGGTCCTCATTCTGTGTTGGGTGGCTGTGAGGATCATATTGTGTGGTCCTCATTGTGAGTTTGGGGTTTGTGGGGGTCATTATTCTGTGTTTGAGAGCTATAGTGGACAATACCATATGAGGGAACCATAGGGCCTTCATACTGTACAGTATATAGGGGCTGTGGGGATCCATCATACTGTGTATAGGGGCCTGTGGGCGCCATGATTCTTTTTGAGAGCTGTGATGATCATCATAACATGTTGAGGGCTATGAGATATCATACTGTTATGGTCATCATTTTGTGTATAGGGAGCTTTATGGGGACTAAATGGTTACAACTGTTGCTTTGCAGCACTGAGACCCTGGGTTTAAAGCCCACCAAAGACAACATCTGCACGGAGTTTGCAAACTCTCCCCATGTTTGCGTGGGTTTTCTCCAGGTACTTCAGTTTCCTTCCACACTTCACAGATATACTGATAGGGGATATAGATTGTGAGCCCCAATGGGGACAGTGATAATGATGTCTCTAGAGTTTTGTGGAACTAAAGGCGCTACAGAAGCAAGTGAATAAATAGCTTTAGGGAATCATTCTATATGGGTATTATAATTCTGTGTGTGGGATCATAGTTTTTGGGGGTCCTTGGTGGCCATCACACTGTATGGACAGATGTGGGAGCCTTCATATTATTGGAGATCATACTGTGGTGGGCATTCACATTTTTTGGTTGATATCGTGTTGTAGTATCATACTTAGTGTTTCGAGGGCTGTAGGAGAATCATACTGTGTACAAGGGACTTTGAGGTCCTATGTACTGTGTGGGGAACTGTGGGACCATCATTCTATGTTTGGTGGCTGTGGGGACATCAAACTGTTTTTGGGGGAGCTGTTGTTCATACAAGGGTTGAATAACAGGAGCAGTATGACTCACGGCTTTTTATAAAGCTTTTTATAAACTTCATAAAAATCTGTAAAGTATATGGTTTTGATCTGCTCAATAATAAGCAATAACATTAATATTAATATATAAACTGTTAATGATAGTGTTGAACAGATTTAATTTCAACATATCGGTTTCAGCCCTCTGCAGCAGTCACTGTCTCTCATGTGGCCCCCTCAGGAAAATTAATTGCCCACCCCGATGTAGAGTATTCAACACAAATGGACGTCATTCAGAAAACATCAAAAGTAATTATTAAGTGCTGTCTCTCATTTATCCTTCAGTTAGGGAATGAAGCACAATTAGGAATCAGCAGGGACCTTAACCCATCTAAAGTAATACAGTGTCTCTGCACATCTGTTCACACTGAAATGCTAGGAGGCTATATGTGTACATATAGCACAATGGTCTCTTGAGATGCTACTTTCATATCACCTTCATCTCTCAGTCACATCAGAAAAGAAATAGTGCTGGCAAAGCAATGGGAAAATGGGAGGCGCGCAGGCGCAGTGCAGCAGGCGCTGAATGGCCGCTAGTAACCTCGCGATCAGCTGGAGAAGTAGGTGAAAGGTAACTGGATGTCAGCAACAGCTGGGAGTGCAGGCGAGCATGCAGGCTGTTACACAACTCCCTGGCTGCAGCCTGGCCTACAAATGCTGCTCTTTGTTCCAGCTCAAGGGTTTTATTCTTGATGAACTGTCTTCTAAGGTCTCTTTGTTTCATGAACTGGCGCATCGGTTGGCAGCATCTTACATATGACAGTACTGCGTTTCTTATTACATTGCTCGGTTTCCCTAATGATGTCACTTATCAGGATTGTAAATAATGTACGTACATAACAAATTAGAAGAGGGATAATACAATTCTACAGCTACGCTTTGGGCTTATAGATCCACCTTCTTTCTAAAAATCACTCACCCTTTCTTTTTCATTACAGGAAGAAAAATGGAAGACCATAGTATGACATTGTCCGCTAAATTTCCTTCTTTCTTCCAACAGCAATAATTTCTTCCTGTGAAGGTACATGCATAGGACATCTTTTTCAGGAGGGTACGCGTTGTAAAGCGCTTAATAAATATTAAAAAGAAAGAACACACGCATTGCAAAGTAAAAACAACTTCTTGTGCATATGTTCAGTCTTTTGAGCTTCTTTTAACCATATCACGTATGTAAGGACATGGAGAGGATAAAAGAAGTGAGCTCACCGTTCTTCAGGTGGCTTCCGCTCGAAAGCTGCTCACAATCCATAAAATTTGGCAGCGGTGAAGTACCTGCAAACAACGACCCCACAAACACTTCAGGAAAAGCACCGTCAGCGTTTTCCTGAAGAGTCTTGGCGGGTACGCCACCATCTAAAAGACTTTGGCCACAATTCATCAAAGCTTTCACACTAGAATTTTTGTGTAAAAGCCTACATTTTGCAGCCTTTGGTATTTTCACATCAGTTTCTCTCAGCTCCGACAAATCTCACTCCAAAACCTTACAGATTGAAGATTTCTGGCTTCGCGCACCTCGTCATGAATCAGGAACGTATGACTACAGCGTGAACAACGCAAGCCTTTCTGTGCACATACCATAACATGGTTTGATTCGCTGGCCCAGCGCTAATACTGATATCCTTGGCAGTCTATGCAAGTCAGTGGGCTTCATCTGGCACTACACGGGACAGATGCGTCCCTGGTATCATTTCTCATTCTCTGTTCCTAACTCAGAGCAGAAACATTCAATTCCTAACGCTGATGTGGTCTTTAGTGACTACGTCAATAATGTTATCTGCAATCTCCATATGGACTCTAAGAACCCACATTGTGGCTAAACATACATTCTTTTAAAACATCTTCTGTTTTATTATAAAAAGATCCTAAATCAAATAATGCTACATGTGACCGCCAGGATTAACCCGGCATATGCGTCTTTTGTTTGCTACTGACATCTGCTAAGCAAGGCAAGCAAAATCTGATGAGCAAGGGTTAAGGGAAGTGAGACAGCTAGAGAATAAAAACAGTTTGGTACAGGCTTGCCTTTGCATGCTGTTAGACTGCCCATTTTTTTTTTACTCTGCCTGAATGCATGGTGATACCCTAGTTCCTTGACCGAGAGTAACCCCGTCAAGAGAGGAAGGAAGAGAATGTGAGCAGAAGTGGAATTACACTTTACTGCAAAACCAGCTTCAACAACTCAACAGCATGTGGAAATCTGAGCACACATACAATGTTAACTGTTGCCGCACAAGATTTCATAAGTATATACTATTTTGGTATCACATGTAATGATTGAACTGTGATCTAAGGAATCCAGGGAATGTCTATGGAGCTAGGTTGTTCTTTAATTGACTCGGTTCCTGAAGGCCATACATTTTTAATGGCTCCTCTGAGAATAGTTGCATGGATTAGAAATTTGTAATTCTTCGGTATCCTTTTAAAGGTACATAACTACTGTATTTTACATATATGTACAGGGGGAACAAACATTTGGAATGTAAAAAGATGTGTATATTTCCTAATAATAAACATTAATATGAAATGTTACACTGGTTATAGTGATAAATATTCAAATTTTCTTCACTAAAGGTGAAAAGAAATTTTGTAGCAAGGTTTTTCCTTACATTATGTATAATTTTGATATCATCCTTGTGCCCTACAGTAAGAAAGATAGCTATGGCTCATATAAACATCTGTCTTTTCAAGCATTTTTCCAAGCCAATTTTTACAATTCTGACAACTGTCACTTTTCATGAGGTTATAGCTCTGAAACACTTCAACATATCTCATGGATTCTGAGATAGTTTTTTGTGACATATTGTACTTCGTGTTGGTGGTAAAATTCCTTCGATAAGACTTGCATTTATTTACGAAAAAAGTAAATTTGGCCTAAATTTAGCAATTTTTAAACTTTTAATTTTTGTGCCCTTAAATCAGAGAGTCATGTGTAAGGCGGCCAGGGTGGTAGTCGTGTCAACTTGCTGTTCTGTTCCCACACCCTGGTGCCTGACAGATAAAATACTGTGTCACTTCTGCTGCATGTGCAGCATGCTCAGCAGTATACTTACATTCACTGCCAGGGTCCTCTCCAGTTCTGTCACTCCGGTTTCGGGTTCCCGAACTCCACAAAACATCTCAGAGTCACAGTTCTTTTCCAACAGTTTAACTTTACTATTCAGCATACTGCCGCACAGGTTATGCAAAGAGACTTCTTCCGATCTTTCCCTTCCCTTTATCCTTTCTATCAGCTTGTCACTAGACAATTCGTGTCCCATCCATGCCTCCAGTGTCACCCGCTCTCTGCCAGCCCCTTGTCCGGTTCCAATACGGAAAAGGTGCCGAAAATGCCATCTCAGCTACTCCCGCCCTGGTCGTAGACCCCGAATCCTTCTTGGGATGGTCCTTCTCAGTTGGTGCCCAACTGCATAATACTCTGCTTGCCGTAGCAGCTTTATCCCCATGACCTGTGAACCATCTGCTTCAACGCTCTTCACACCTCACCCTGGGCAAGTCTACCCGGGCTCCGCTCCCTGATCAGGAAGTCCTGCAACTATATCTCTGTGGCTATGCCCTGCTCTAGCTCCTCCCTACTGTCAAACCCCTATGCTAACTGTACCTAACTAACATTCTTAGTCTATTCTATCTTATTCCTTATCTCTATGATGCCCCTCTCTATTCTAATCCTCCTATGGTCCTATCTTAGCGCTATACACAACACTTTATCAAAGACATACACATTACAGTACATTTCACATTAAAAAACAATGAGGTGCCGCATGTAATCGTGTGAACAGTGTCCAGGGGAGAGGAGGCATGTGAGGGTCCCCACCACCTCCTTACACTCCTCCCTCCTAAAATATAGTCATCCCCTGCAAATTTAGAACTGTTAGGAATTTTTTAAAAACATATATACAATTAGTACAGTCTTTATCTGATGCTTCTTGTGGGTCAACCATGAACCTGGCTCCTCTCGGTTGGAGCCCTGGAACCAAAAGAGTTCAAGATCCTTAAGTGTGGGTCCGACTGACCCCAGTCCCTTGGTTGGCTCCTGGGACCCGTACACATACGGTGTCGAACAACAGCAACAGTTCAGGCCCGTAGGCCAGTCCCTTCCTGTTCTGGGTATCCGAACACAGAAAAATACTATAAGCCAACACACTGGCCCGACGGCCAACTTAGCAATAGTTCATGTGGTTCTGACCCGGCTCGCTCCTCAGGTCCTCCTGTTCAGGTGCTTCCCCTTCCCTCTTTAGTAGATTACGAGCTCTTTAAAACAAGTGTGCTGCTTTCATACTCTCAGGGGACAGTTCAGGATAAAAGCAGTTAAAAATTTAGGGTTAAAACAATTCAGTACTTGAAAACCTTTCTGACATCAGATGTACTATCCCGTCGAGGTGACCTGGGCCCGTATGACCATCAACGGGATAGTATGTCATATGCGACTAGCCACGCTCAGGTGCGGAGCACAGCCGATCGCAGCTGGGTGTCAGCTGATTATTACAGCTGATGTCCGGCACTATGTGCCAGGAGCGGTCATGGGCCACTCCCAGCACTTTAACCCCCGGAACACTGCGATCAAACATGGCATAGGGAAGCATCACGCAGGGAGGGGGCTCCATGTGTGCTTCCCTGAGACCTTCAGAACAATGCGATGTTCTGAGGGTCTCCGCCTGTCTCCTCCCTGCAGGCCCCCAGATCCAAGATGGCCGCGGGGTCCTTCCGGGTCCTGCAGGGAGGTCGTTTGTCAGTGCCTGCTGAGAGCAGGTGCCGGCAATCCTCCTGCACTGCCTATTAGATGGCTGATCTGACACAGAGCTCTGCAAAGTGTCAGATTAGCGATCTGACACTATATAGTGATGTCCCACCCTGGGACAATGTAAAAAAGTTTTAAAAAAAATTACACTGTGTAAAAATATATTTTTTTTAATTCCTAAATAAAGAAAAAAAATATTATTGTTCCAATAAATACATTTCGTAATGTAAATTAAAAAAACAATAAAAGTGAACATATTTAGTATCGCCGCCTCCGTAACAACCCGACCTATAAAATGTCCCACTAGTTAACTCCTTCAGTGAACACAGTAAAAAAATAAAATAAATGAGGCAAAAAACAATGCTTTATCATCATACCGCTGAACAAAAAGTGGAATAACATGCGATCAAAAAGACGGGTATAAATAATCATGGTAACGCTGAAAATGTCATCTTGTCCTCCAAAAAACGAGCAGCCACAGAGCATTATCAGCAAAAAATTTATAGCCCTCAGAATAAATAAATATTTTTTATATAAAATAGTTTTTATTGTATAAAAGCGCCAAAACATAAAAAAAATGATATAAATGAGGGATCGCTGTAATCGTACTGACCCAAAGAATAAAACTGCTTTATCAATTTTACCAAAACGTGGAACGGTATAAACGCCCTTCACAAAAGAAATTCATGAATTGCTGGTTTTTGTTCCTTTTGCCTAACAAAAATCGGAATAAAAAACGGTAAAAAAAAGTCATATGCCTGAAAATGGTACCAATAAAAATGTCAACTCGTCCCGCAAAAAAAAAAGACCCCACATGACTCTGTGGACCAAAATATGGAATAATTATAGCTCTCAAAATGTGGTGACGCAAAAACTGTTTTTTGCAATAAAAAGCGTCTTTTAGTGTGTGACAGCTGTCGAACATAAAAAGCCGCTATAAAAACCTGATATAAATAGTGTCACGGCCGCCTCTGCTGCCGGGTCCACCGCCGCTTCAGCTCATACTTACCGGCTCCGGCGCGCTCCTTCTGTTCCTGCAGCTGCCGGGTCCACCACCGTCTTCTCCGCTTCTTCTCACCCACGGCGGCGCGCTCCTCCTGCAGGCACACGTCCTCTTCCTGGTTCTCGGTGGGTGCGCATGCGCACTCCTCGCTCCAGCACCTCTCTGCGCACACGCACCTCGCTTTCCTGAATTACAGGCGCTCCATACCTTTCCTCTATGATCCTGGGTGGACTCTGACCAGGAAGTCCTTCAGCACGTCTTGTATATAAGGTAATTCCTTCCTCTGCTCTTTGCCTGTTTGTCAATTGTCCTCATTTGACCCAGGTCCTCTAAACCTTGCTCTGTCCTGTGTCTCTGCCAATCCCTGCCAGTCCTGGTCGTTTGCCTTATCCAGTCTGTCCTGTGTCTCCGCCATTCCCTTCCTGTCCTGGTCGTCCGCCATATCCAGTCCGTCCTGTGTCTCCGCCATTCCCTGCCTGTCCTGGTCGTCCGCCATATCCAGTCCATCCTGTGTCTCCGCCATTCCCTGTCTGTCCTGGTCGTCCGCCATATCCAGTCCACTCTGTGTTTCAGTCACTGTCACTCAGTCCTATGTCTCCGCCTTAGCCACTTCCGCGTCCTTCCTATCCTGCTTCCTGTTCCCCGGTATCAGCTTCCGCGGCAATAGTCTCCCTCGGGCCTGCCCCTAATGCTCCCTGTATAGGGGGTGGTCCATCTGGTAAGCTCACCCTTGGGAGGTTCATTGTCGCGGTACTGTGGGTTCACTCTTGGGGTTCGGAAGTTCTGATAAATAGTAAATTAAACCCCCCTTTATCACCGCCTTAGTTAGGTAAAATTACTAAAATTAAAAAAAATTATTTATTTCCATTTTCTTAAGAGTGTTAGGGTTAGGGTTGTGGCTAAAGTTAGGGTTAGGGTTGGAGCTAGAGTTGGGGTTAGGGTTTGGATTATGTTTACGGTTGGGTTAGGGGTGTGGTTAGGGTTTTGGTTAGGGTTGGCATTAGGGTTAGGGATGTGTTGGGTTAGGGGTGTGTTGGGGTTGGGATTAGGGTTAGGGGTGTGTTCGGGTCAGGGGTGTGATTAGGGTTATGGTTAGGGTTGGGATTAGGGTTAGGGGTGTGTTGGGATTAGGGTTTGAGTTAGAATTGAGGGTTTCCACTGGTTAGGCACATCAGGGGCTCTGCAAACGCAACATGACGTCCGATCTCAATTCCATCCGATTCTGCGTTGAAAAAGTGAAACGGTGCTCCTTCCCTTCCGAGCTCTGCTGTGCGCCCAAATAGTGGTTTACCCCCACATATGGGGTGTCAGCGTACTCAGGACAAATTGTACAACAACTTTTGTGGTCCAATTTCTCCTGTTACCCTTGAAAAAACAAAAATTTGGGGCTTAAAAAATCATTTTGTGGGGAAAAAAATTATTTTTCATTTTCACTGCACTGCATTATAAACTTTAGTGAAACACTTGGGGGATCAACATTCTCACAACACATCTAGATAAGTTCCTTGAGGGGTCTAGTTTCCAATATGGGGTCACTTGAAGGGGGTTTCTACTGTTTAGGTACATCAGGTGCTCTGCAAACACAACGTCATGCCCGTAGACCATTCCATCAAAGTCTGCATTCCAAAACGCCACTTCTTCCCTTCCGAGCCCCGACGTGTGCCCAAACAGTAGTTTTCTCCCACATATGGAGTATCAGCGTACTGGGCACAAATTGCACAACAACTTTTGGGGTCCAATTTCTCCTGTTACCCTTGGAAAAATAAAAAAATTTGGGATAAAAAATCATTTTGTGAAAAAAATGATTTTTATCTTTACGGCTCTACATTATAAACTTCTGTGAAGCACTTGGGGGTTCAAAGTGCTCACCACACATCTAGATAAGTTCCTTAGGTGGTCTAGTTTCCAAAATGGGGTCACTTGTGGGGGGTTTCCACTGTTTAGGAACATCAGGAGCTCTCCAAACGCGACATGGCGTCTGATCTCAATTCCAGCCATTTCTGCTCTGAAAAAGTCTAACGGTGCTCCTTCCATTCTGAGCTCTGCCATGCGCCCAAACAGTGGTTTACCTCAACAAATGGGGTATCAGCGTACTCAGGACAAATTGCACAACAACTTTTGTGGTCCAATTTCTTCTGTTACCCTTGGTATAATGAAAAATTGGGGGCGAAAAAAATAATTTTTGTGAAAAAAATATGATTTTTTATTTATACGGCTCTACATTATAAACTTCTGTGAAAGACTTGGGGGTTCAAAGTGCTCACCACATATCTAGATAAGTTACATAGGGGGTCTACTTTCCAAAATGGTGTCACTTCTGGGGAGGTTTCCACTGTTTTAGGCACATCAGGGGCTTTCCAAACGCGACATGGCGTCCTATCTCAATTCCAGCCAATTTTGCATTGGAAACTCAATTGACACTTCTTCCCTTCGGAGCTCTGCCATGCGCTGAAACAGTGGTTTACCCCCACATATGGGGTATCGGCGTACTCAGGACAAATTGTACAACTTTTGGGGTCCAATTTCCTCTGTTTCCCTTGGTAAAATAAAACAAATTGGATTTGAATAATTTTTTTTTTTTTAAAGTTAAATGTTCATTTTTTTTAAACTATTCCAAAATTCGTGTAAAGCACCTGAAGGGTTAATGAACTTCTTTAATGTGGTTTTGAGCACCTAGAGGAGTGCAGTTTTTTGAATGGTGTCACTTCATATAGACCCCTCAAAGTGACTTCAAATGAGATGTGGCCCCTAAAAAAAAAGGTGTTGTAAAAATGAGAAATCGCTGGTCAACTTTTAACCCTTATAACTCCCTAGCAAAAAAAATTTGGGTTCTAAAATTGTGCTGATGTAAAGTAGACATGTGGGAAATGTTACTTATTTTGTATTTTGTGTAACATATCTCTGTGATTTAAGGGCATGAAAATTCAAAGTTGGAAAATTGCGACATTTTCAACATTTTCACAAAATTTCCATTTTTTTCACAAATAAAAGCAAGTATTATCAAATAAATGTTACCACTACCATGAAGTACAATATGTCATGAGAAAACAGTGTCAGAATCTCTGGGATCCATTGAAGCGTTCCAGAGTTATAACATCATAAAGGGACAGTGGTCAGAATTGTAAAAATTGGCCCTGTCATTAACATGCAAACCATCCTTGGGGTAAAAGGGTTAAAGTATCCATACACACAGTCCATCCTTGTGAACACAGGTGATTAACTCCTTTAGGGCTTAAGTCCCGTAATCCAGCAGGGGGTAAGCAAGCGTGCTCAAATAAAACTTGGATTGGGGGAAACAAACAGTCCTTTAATTGTGACCATACAGGCCACCACTGACACTCAGTCCTGGTGCCGTCCAGGGCTCACTGCCTTTCCAGAGACGTGAAACAGTCTCTCACTTGGTGCAACCGGCACAACTCTTCCTTCTTAAAGGGGTCCTCATGAATTTATACAGGGTTATTGTCTGGTGTAGTGGGCCGCATTCTGGCCCTGAATTATTATAAATGTATTGCCCGAAGACCCGCTGGAGGACGACTAGTCACTGTTTCTCCTGCTCCTTTCTTCCATCAGTGACTGATTGAGGATACCTGGAACCTCCTGCTCTTGTGACCCAATTGTGGCCACTGATTTCTTTAATGGCGCCTCTGCCCTCTGGCTTTCTGTAGGGGACGCATGTCATCCGGCCGGACATTGTTCCTCTGCAAGGGCACTGCAGCTCCTTTAAAATTCAGCGCTCCCGCCATTTCCTCTGTTCAATCACTCCCGCTACCCACCGGGCCTCTTCTGTCGTGAGAGCTTGGGGTTCATCCAGTTAGATGCCGTGAGGAGATGGGGAGGCCAGGGAAGGTGACGGGGCAGGAGTCGATGCGGGAGCTGAGGTGAGGGTAGATGACACAATCACCATGACTGCGATGGTCCTCCTCTGCTGCTGCCCAAACTCGGAATCACAACTGCGACGGTCCCTCTCTCCATGACTTCCGGTTTCTTGATCACTTCTTCCGGCTCTGGCTTCTCCGCATGCACAGTGTTCCAGCTCCCAGGGTGCAAGTCTGTCTTCGACTGGGCCACAAATCGCTCCAAGTCCTCTCGGCCGATGCCTCTGCAGAACAACACACTTCTTCGCTGCATCTGAACAGGTATCTCACTTGGCAATGGGGTTTCTCTTCTGGGCACTCCATCTTGCTCTTCTGGGCTCCACCAATTCGTGGGTGGAGTTACTTCTGGCTGCCCCACCCGTTCCTCAAGAATCTGCTGCAGGGGTCAGGGCTTTTTCTTCTTCTGCCACGCCCATCTTGGGCGGGCACCAGTCACTATGGGATGTGGCTTCAGCTCAGGCTTCTTCCATCTTTGTGCCCTTTTTGCTCAGGACACCCACGGAGGGCGGCACCGCTCTTAGCTTTCGTGCCACTGACCAGCATCTTCTTTTCAGTGTTCAGCGCTATTTTTAAGTCTGCAACTGCCACCATCTTTGCCATTTTCAAGGCGCCTACGCTCTCGGCATTCAAGGCATCGCACAAACCGCCGCGTGGGGCCCCTTACTACCGTAACAGCTTTATCCCCATGGCCTGTGAACCGTCTGCTTCACTGCTCCAAACACCTCGCCCTGGGCAAGTCTGCCCAGGCTCTGCTCCTTAATCAGGAAGTCCTGCAACTATA
This sequence comes from Ranitomeya imitator, assembly GCF_032444005.1. NCBI lineage: Eukaryota > Metazoa > Chordata > Amphibia > Anura > Dendrobatidae > Ranitomeya > Ranitomeya imitator. Next base: position 491,154,939 of record NC_091282.1, on the reverse strand, counting down.
TCCTTGTGGCTCTGCCCTGCTCTAGCTCCTTCTAACTGACAAACCCCCTATGCTAACTGTACCTAACTAACCTTCTTAGTATATTCTATGCTATTCCTTATCTCTATGATGACCCCCTCTATTCTAATCCCCCTAAGGTCCTATTCTATCTAAGATCCTATCCTAGGCCTATATACAACACTTTATCAAATACATACACATTACAGTACATGTCACATTAATAAACAATGAGTTGCTGCATGTCATTTTGTGAACAGCATCCAGGGGAGAGGAGGCATGTGAGGGTCCCCACCACCTCCTTACACATGTCACACAAAAAGTTAATAAATAGCATTCCCCACATGCCTATTTTACATCAGCACAATTTTGTAAACATAATTTTTTTTGTTAGGAAGCTATAAGGGTTAAAAGTTGACCAGTGATTTCTCATTTTTCCAACAAAATTTGCATAACCATTTTTTTAGGGACCACATCACATTTGAAGTGACTTTGAGGGGTCAATATGACAGAAAATACCAGAAAGTGACACCATTCTAAAACCTGCACCCCTCAAGGTGCTCAAAACCACATTCAAGAAGTTTATTAACCCTTCAGGTGCTTCACAAGAACTAAAGCAATGTTGAAGGAAAAAATTAACATTTAACTTTTTTCACAAAAAATTTAATTTGACCCAAACTTTTTTATTTTCACAAGGGTATCAGGAGAAAATGGACCTCATAATGTGTTGTGCAATTTCTCCTGAGTAGACTAATACCCCATATGAGGGGGAAATCCACTGTTTGTGTGCATGGCAGGGCACAGAAGGGAGGGAGCACTGTTTGACTTTTTGAACGCAAAATTGTCTGGAATCGATGGAGGGCACCATGTCACGTTGGAGACCCCCTGATGTGCCTAAACAGTGGAAACCCCCCAATTCTAACTTCAACCCTAACACAGTCCTAAACCCAACCATAATGCTAACACAACCCTAACCCTAAAGGGGGGTTGATTTACTATTTTTTATTTTGATCACTGTGATAGGGTCTATCACAGTGATTAAAGTGAACCAATAGGAAAAATCTGCTATTGTTGCCAGGTACCGGCCGGTAGATCTCTTCAGGCGAACTGCTCACGAACCCGCCATTTTCTTCCAGGAAGATGACGTGGAGTGTCGGGATGTAGCAGTGGGATCTGGGGATAGCGAAGGTACTGGGGGGCTCGGGGGACCTCATTTACTTCTCCTCTGGTATGCTAGCTCATATCAGTGGAGGGAGAAATGAATGGAAAATCTGACTTCTTTTGTGATTGCCGTTATTCAGTGAATAACAGAAAACACGTGACAGAGGACTATAAAAACCAACCCAAATCATGTTCTCCAGGGTCTCCGCTTCCCCCAGTAGCCGAGACTCTGGAGATTTTCCATTATTGAGGGTGCTATACCCTTATGTCATGGGGAGCCTAGGTAGGCAAAGCTAATAACCCGGGCCCCTGCGATATCCCTCAGACTAGGAAAACCCTGTCTGTCCCTCTCCCAGAGATTACACTGATGGTGTGCTTGTCTGGGCCGCCAGGCCTGAACCTAACTCCTGTTTCAGTACTAATCTGAAACCTCCACCCTCCACCCAGTGATAATTCCTCACACCAACCACAACAGAAAGCACAGACAGGGAAAACCAAAAACGCACCACGCCGCAAACACACTCAGGAAAACACTATAATGTGCACAGGGCAAAACAAAACACAAATAGGAAAGAGAAATATGACAAAGGATCATACACCACCAGATATGATATTTGCACTCCAAGACCACCACTCCGAACCGAGATCACCAGGTACAAGACACAAGCTATAATCGGCGACGCCCAAAGTTCAGAAGAACTATTTAAAGGCCGTGGGCGTGACCCAGCCTCCAATCCGAGTACCAGCTAGATTAACCCCGGACAACCTTGATAAAATCTAGCCGGCGCCACTGAGCGCATAGTGGACAAATGCAGAATTACTGCTGTCTGTCGGACGCCCTAGTGTGAATAGCGTCCGACATGACACCTTATTTCTCAGCGCCAATAAAAAGTGGCACTGAGGAATAAGTACGCTTAACTGCCGCCGTGAAAAGGCGTATCGGTGGTCGTTAAGGGGTTAATATAGTTGAAAATCGGTTAAGCTTATTGTGACACACTGCTTCTATAAACTATTTTGAGAGGTGCAGCATACCCTCTGCTTCCTTGTCGAAAATACTTTACCCTGTCTAGTCAAACATGCGTATGTGTTAGAGTAATATGATCATCCATCCTTTCAAACAGTCCTAAAACTTGGGGTACTGCCAGACATAAACCTTTCCTTACCCATCTGTGTTTTTAAATTATAGAGATATGAAATATTACTTGATCCTTTTTGGATGTTGACTATTTCTGGCATATTTTACCAAACAGAATGACCAGAAAGCCATATGAATATGTTTTAGTTTTCATTTCCAAAAAATATATCGATCTTTTATTCAGGTGTTATCCATTTTTGATCTGTTTGCCTTTTTTAGCGTCAGTGCGGCATCTCTTGTTCTCATACGTAAAAAGAAAGTTTATAAGCTTATGTTACCCATTATACGGTGAAAATTGACAGCACTAGGATGACACACAGATGACACCCGTGTACTGTTTATTTTCATGGTCCCAATGACTTAAATGGGAGATTATGATCTATAAATTGTACATGTCTCCTTTATTATTTTGGGCCAATTGTCAGAAAAATTAGCTTATTTGAAATGTCTTACTTTTCTCTTTAGACCGGTAATCTCTATATCTGTTTTTTTTAAACACTGTACATGTGCCTGTAATGTTTTGGCTGGATAAATGACAGCGCTCATCATACTATATAGTGGCATGTAACAGTTTGGACACCACTGGTCAAAATTACTGTTATTGTGAACAGTTAAGCAAGTTGAAGATGAAATGATCTCTAAAAGGGCTAAAGTTAAAGATGACATATTTCCCTTGTATTTTAGGCAAAAAAAGTTTTGTCATTTTTCCCATTTAGAAAATTACAAAAAGGAAAATGGACCAAGGTAAACTTTGAGCACCCTTGGGGATTTGTGTGCTCAGATATCTTTGACAATGGTCTCAGACCTTAATTAGACTGTTAGGTTTATGGCTTGTTCACTATCATCAGGAAAGGCCAGGTGATGCAAATTTCCAAGCTTTATAAAAATCCAGCCTCCTCTAACCTTGTGCCAAAAAACAGCAGCCATGGGTTCTGCTAAGCAGCTGCCTAGCACTCTGAAAATAAAAAATGGTGGAGGCTCACAAAGCAGGAAAAGGCTATAAGAAAATAGCAAATCATTTTCAAGTTGTCCTTTCCTCACTTCAAAATGTAATTAAGACATGGCAGTTAACAGGAACAGTGGAGGTCAAGATAAGGTCTGGAAGACCAAGCAAAATTTCAATGAAAGCTGCTCGTAGAATTGCTAGAGAGCCAAATCAGAACCCTCGCTTAACTGCAAAAGACCTTCAGAAAGATTTAGCAGACTCTGGAGTACATTATTCTACTGTTCAGAGGCACTTGCACAAATATGGCCTTCATGAAAGAGTCATCAGAAGAAAACCTCTCCTGTGTCCTCATCTCAATTCAGTGCCAGAAGTATGTGAAAGAACATCTAAAGAAACCTGAAGCATTTTGGAAACAAGTCCTGTTTACCGATGAGTTTAAAGTAGTACTCTTTGGCCACATTGATCAAAGGTATGTGTGGAGAAAAAAGGGCACAGAATTTCAGGAAAATAATATCTCACCGACATCAATCATGCTTTGGGAGATCCCCCCAAAAAGGCCTTTAAATTATGGCACTATTGAATTATAAAAACCTATAAGAAGTGGAAGCTGATTCCAAATCAAATCCAAAGAAATTCTTTATTTTTTACAAGCAAAAGACAATTAACATACATATATTTAAAAAGAGAAAGACAAATGCAGAGTATGCCACATTAAGCAAAGTTTAATTGTAATTCCACAATATATACACTGCTCAAAAAAATAAAGGGAACACTTAAACAACAGAATATAACTACAAGTAAATCAAACTTCTGTGAAATCAAACTGTCCACTTAGGAAGCAACACTGGTTGACAATCAATTTCACATGCTGTTGTGCAAATGGAATAGACAACAGATGGAAATTATGGGCAATTATCAAGACACTCAGTAATGGAGTAGTTCTGCAGGTGGGGACCACAGATCACATCTCAATACCAATGCTTTCTGGCTGATGTTTTGGTCCCTTTTGAATGTTGGTTGTGCTTTCACACTCGTGGTAGCATGAGACGGACTCTACAACCCACACAAGTGGCTCAGGTAGTGCAGCTCATCCAGGATGGCACATCAATGCGAGCTGTGGCAAGAAGGTTTGCTGTGTCTGTCAGCATAGTGTCCAGAGGCTGGAGGCGCTACCAGGAGTCAGGACAGTACACCAGGAGATGTGGAGGGGGCCGTAGGAGGCCAACAACCCAGCAGCAGGACCGCTACCTCAGACTTTGTGCAAGGAGGAACAGGAGGAGCACTGCCAGAGCTCTGCAAAATGACCTCCAGCGGGCCACAAATGTGCATGTGTCTGCACAATGATTAGAAACTGACTCCATGAGGATGGTCTGAGTGCCCGATGTCCACAGATGGGGGTTGTGCTCACAGCCCAACACCGTGCAGGACACTTGGCATTTGCAACAGATCACTAGGATTGGCAAATTCGCCACTGTCGCCCTGTGCTCTTCACAGATGAAAGCAGGTTCACACTGAGCACATGTGACAGACGTGACAGTCTGGAGACGCCATGGATATCGATCTGCTGCTTGCAACATCCTTCAGTATGACCGGTTTGGCAGTGGGTCAGTAATGGTGTGGGGTGGCATTTCTTTGGAGTGCCGCACAGCCCTCCATGTATATAAATAGGAGAAAAACTGGAGTAAACAATAAGTAAGAAAGTACAAAATTTATTTTAAGAAAATCAAAGAAAAACACATATAATAAAATTGTCAATTAGCACAAGGACACGGAAGTACATACAGTAGTGAGGTGCACATGGGAGTTTAGAGGTAGTACATCTATCTGATTTACATTTGAATGCTTGTCCATGTGCTAGGTAAGTATAATGCAGCCCTCCCCACACACAGTATAGTGCAGTCCCCACACACAGTATAGTTAATCCCCCACACACAATACAACGCAGCCCCCCATATACACAGTATTGTGCAGTTCCCACACACAGTATAGTGCATTCCCCCCCACACACACACTGTCGTGCAGCAGACACACACACAAATACAAACACACTATAATGGAGACACACACATACACTATAATTTAGACACAGACACACACACACTTTAATACACACACACACATACACACACAATGCTTACCTCTCCTCCTCATTCCCCTGCTGCTCTTATTTCTGCCGAGCGTCTCAGCATCTCATCAGCTCCACTGCTGAAACACGCTGCGTCACAGGCAGAGAGGGAGTGATGGGCGAGTGAGCGTCACATGACACTCTCTCCTCCATCACTGCTTTCAACTTTATCGGCATCTATAATGCCAAAAAATTGAATGTGCGATACTGGGAGGGGGCGGCGCCGGGCCCCTCTTACTCAGGGGCCCCATAGTGGTCACTGGCTGGGGGCTCCTGGAGGAGCAGGGGCCCTGGGCGGCTACCTGGTCTATCTGCCCCTAATGCCAGCCCTGCTGCTGGGACCTCCAGCAAATATATGATTACAAACCTCAAAGTCCCTTTTCTGAGCATTAGGGCTCATGAATGACCTCTATATTGTTTCACAGAATCATCAGCATTCATATGCCATCTATTATCTGCTAAACACAATTCCCCAGTGCACAAGCCTGCAATGGTTTTATACTCCAACACCCTTTCTCAATAGCTAAGGGTATGTTTCCACATGCAGGAAACGCTGCGTGTTTGACGCTGCATAGAGACGCAGCGTCAAACACGCAGCGTCCAGATGTTACAGCATAGTGGAGGGGATTTAATGAAATCCCGTCTCCACTATGCGTGGTAACACGCACGCCGCGGCCCTGCGACTCTGGACATGCGGCGCGTCTTTTTAGATTGCAGCATGTCCGTATACCTTGCGGCGACGCTGTGTCGCCGCAAGGTATAACACAGGGCCCTATGTGCGGGGTGCGATGATCCTTGCACACATCCGGCATCATCGTGTCTCCAGAAGGGGGCGGAGCTTTGGGCGGAGCTAGTTCGCCGGTCTGTCAAAACCGCCGGCCATCCTGATCGTGGACACATACCCTAAGGCTTAGTCCATTAGGTTCAGCCTGACTGATGCAATGGCTTTGCCAATAAAATCCACAGTCATGTATTTAGGTTGGATAGTACTGCAAGTGTCAGTATTCCTGCCCTTAACCCCTTCACCCCAAAGCCTGTTTTCACCTTCCTGACCAGGCCAATTTTTACAATTCTGACCATTGTCACTTTATGTCATAACTCTGGAAGCTTCAATGGATCCCAATGATTCTGAGACTGATTAATTGTGATATACTGCACTTCATAATAGTGGTAACATTTCTTTGATACGACTTGCGTTTTTTTGTGAAAAAAAAAATGTGTGAAAATTTTGCAATTTTCAAAGTTTTAATTTCACACAAAACAGTTAATAAATAACATTTCCCACATGTCTACTTTACATCAGCACAGTTTTGGAAACATAATTTTTTTTTGTTAGGAAGTTATAAGGGTTAAAAGATGACCAGCGATTTCTCATTTTTATGACAAGATTTGCTAAACCATTTTTTTTAGGGACCTCACATTTGAAGTGACTTTGAGTAGCCTATACGACAGATAATACTCAAAAGTGACATACATTCTTGAAGTTTATTAACCCTACAGGTGCTTCACAGGAAGTTTTTGAAGGTGCAAGGAAAAAATAAAAACATTTACTTTTCTTTCACAAAAATTTTGCTTTAGACCTAATTTTTTTTAGGGTAATAGGAGAAAATGGACAATACAGTTTGTTGTGCAATTTCTCCTGAGCATGCCGATACTCCATATGTGGGTGAAATCTACTGTTTGGGTGCACGGCAGGGCTCGGAAGGGAAGGAGCTTCATTTCAGTTTTTGAATGTAAAATTTGATGGCATAATTAGTGGATGTCATGTTTGAAGAGTCCCTGATATGCCTAAACAGTGGAAACCCCCCACAAGTGACACCATTTTGGAAACTAGACCCCTTGTTTTCTAATGTTGAATTCTTTGGTTCTGTATCTGGATTTCTTTTATCTGCTCACCTGGAGTGTCGAGGCTTGACTGCAACCATTCTTTAAGTAGTCTAATCAATGTCAATTTTATCTTCTGTTCTTATTTTCAGTGATGTCTTCACATTATCTTTCAGGTCCGCAACAAAAGTAACACAGTTCCCAATAATTTTGTCTATTTTGCAGTTTGCAATTATCCTTTGTCAATACCCTTTCAAATTGCCACTATTTCTGACAAAGATTCCTTATATTGCTCTGTTTTGGAGTTTGGTGTGTTTATCTTACGTCTTTTACACTCGGCTTCTCACCATGGCATAGTTCGCAGATTTGGGCGAACTTTTTAAAAAGTCCGGATTGGGACTCAAATTTGACCCGAATGTGACCCCCATTTCTGAACCCCATTCAAGTTAATAGGGACCCGAACTTCACGGCTGTAAGGCTAGGTGCACACGTTGCGGAATGGGGTGCAAAATTTTCTGCACAAAATCCGCATCTCCTGGCAGAAACCGCAGGTGCAGATTTTCTGCGGATTTTCTGCGGATTTTGTGTGGTTTTTATGCAGAATTGATGCGGATTTTGTGCGGATTTTGTGCGGTTTTTACCACTGCGGATTTCTATAATGGAAGGGTGCAGAAATGCTGCAGATCTGCACAAAAGAAGTGACATGCACTTCTTTTAAATCTGCAGCGTTTCCGCGTGGATTTTTCCGCACCATCTGAACAGCTTTTTTTTCCCCCATTGATTTACATTGTACTGTAAATCACAGTGTGGATCTGCAGCGTTTCTGCGTGGAAAAATCCGCTGTGGATCCGCACTAAATACGCATCGTGTGTACATAGCCTAAAATGGTTGGAGTAAGGGCTAGTGGCTGCAAAAGGAAGCTAAATAGGGGTAAGAGCAGGACAATTGCCCTGCACACAAATGTGAACAGGGAAATGACTTAAAATAACAGAGAATAAAAAAAGAAACATTTTTAATCTTGAACCAGGAGGCGGAGGTCCAAGTGGAGGAGGAGGAGGTAGCCATCACTGTTTTTGTGTTTTTTATCTATTGATTTTTTTTGAGGGGTACTCTGAAAGCAGTCAGTGTAATAATCTGCTGACCACCTTCTCTCCGTTAACAGGCCATGTAATACCCTGCAATATACAGTTGTGCTAAAAAGTTTGCATGCCCCGGCAGAATTTTTGCTTTTTTGGCCTTTTTTCATAGAATATGAATGATAGCACTAAAACATTTTTTTCCTCCACTCATGGTTATTGGGTAGGTGAAGCCACTACCGCCATGCAGCACTCAAAACGTTCATACAAATCATCCCACCACCTGCTGTTTCTGTTTTTTCTCCTTCTACTAGTTGCAGGTGACATCTCCCCAAACCCTGGACCTCCCTCCACCAGCATACATTACTCTCCTCCAGCTACATATAGAAACCCTGCTAATCTTATTAACATTCAGTGCATGCCTTCTCCTATTGCTTTCCACTGTGCTCTCTGGAATGCACGGTCTGTGTGTAACAAACTAACATACATTCACGATCTTTTCCTCTCTAATTCCCTTAACCTTCTGGCTATTACAGAAACCTGGATCCAGCACTCAGACACCGCTGCTGCTGCCGCTCTCTTGTTTGGTGGGCTGAAATTTTCACATACCACCTGACCTGAGAACAGACAGGGTGGAGGTGTTGGTTTACTCCATTCATCACAATGTGCTTTCCAGGTCATCCCCCCGGTTCCCTCACTTACATTTCCTTCCTTTGAAGTCCACGCCATCAGACTCTTTAAGCCCTTCCCCTTGCGGGTGGCGGTTGTTTATCGCCCTCCAGGCTCCTCCCGCCTGTTTCTAGACCACTTTGCCATCTGGCTTACTCACTTTCTATCCTGTGACATCCCCGCCCTCATCATGGGAGACTTTAACATCCCCATCAATGATACCCTCTCCCAATCTGCCTCTCATCTTTCTCTAACTTCTTCATTCAACCTCTCACAGTTTACTAATTCTCATACGCATGAGGACGGGAATACTCTGGACCTAGTTTTCTCCCGTCCCGGAGCGCTGCACGACTTTACTAACTCCCCTCTCCCGCTCTCGGACCACAACCTTCTTTTCTTCTCTGTCAAGAATTGTCTCCTCACCCGGGATACCCCCACTTACCACACTTATCGGAATACACGTACCATTAATACCCAGCAGCTTATGGACAACCTCCACACATCTTTAGCCCCCATCTCTTCACTCTCCTGTCCAGACTTAGCATTGTCACACTTCAATATTACACTGAAGAATGCCCTGGATGAAGCAGCACCTTCTACACGCAGAAAGACCCAACACAGACAACGGCAGCCCTGGCACACTATGCAAACACGCTTTCTTCAGCACTGCTCAAGGTGTGCAGAGCGGCAGTGGAGAAAATGTCTCTTAGCAGAAGACTTCATCCACTATAAGTTCATGCTCAAAACCTATAGCTCTGCCCTTTCTCTGGCCAAACAATCCTACTTCACCACCCTCATCACCTCACTATCCAACAACCCAAAACAACTTTTTGAAACCTTAAACTCCCTCCTGAAACCTAAAGTACAGGCCCCCATCTCCAATCTCAGTGGTGAGGATCTGGCCACTTATTTCTTAGAAAAAATCAACCACATCCATCAGGATATCTCAGCCCAATCTCCTCAGTGCCTGGATCCCCTTCCCTGCCGCACCTCAAGCTCACTAGACATCTTTGAGCCTGTTTCAGAAGAAGAAGTTTCCAAGCTCCTCACTTCTGCTCGGCCTACAACCTGCAATAGTGACCCCATTCCTTGACCTCTCCTGCAGTCTCTCTCACCAGTGGTCACCACTCACCTGACTAAAATATTTAACCTCTCTCTTTCTTCAGGCATCTTTCCCTCCTCATTTAAACATGCCATCATTACCCCTTTACTTAAAAAGCCATCCCTGGACCAGAACTGCACGGCTAACTACAGACCTGTCTCTAACCTTTCCTTCATCTCCAAACTCCTGGAACGCTTGGTCCACTCCCGTCTAATCTGCTATCTCTCGGATAACTCTCTTCTTGACCCCTTACAATCTGGTTTCCGCTCTTTACACTCCACTGAAACTGCCCTCACTAAAGTCTCTAATGATCTAATAACAGCTAAATCCAAAGGTCATTGCTCCCTACTGATTCACCTGGATCTCTCTGCCGCATTTGACACTGTGGATCATCAGCTCCTTCTCACCATGCTCCGCTCCATAGGCCTCAAGGACACAGCCCTCTCCTGGTTCTCCTCCTACCTCTCTGACCGCTCCTTCACTGTATCTTTTGCCGGCTCCTCTTCCTCTCCTCATCCCCTTACTATCGGGGTTCCGCAGGGCTCAGTCCTGGGCCCCCTCCTCTTCTCTCTATACACTGCCCCCATTGGACAAACAATCAGCAGATTTGGGTTCCAGTACCATCTCTATGCTGACGACACCCAATTATACACTTCTTTCCCCGACATCACCCCTACTGTTGTGAATTCTGTTGTCGAACTCCCTCCTGTGGTCGTGAATGGTACTTCGGCGAGTTCTGTCCATGGACTCCCTCTGGTGGCTGTGAGTGGAGCTGCTGCTTCTGAGGTTCCTTACACAGGTGACATGGTTTATCCTTTGGTTGGCTGCTCTATTTAACTCCACTCAGATCGTTACTCCATGCCAGCTGTCAATGTTCCTGCATTGGTTCAGTTCGCTCTTGGATCTTTCTGGTGACCTGTCTACTCCAGCAGAAGCTAAGTTCCTGCTTGTTATTATTTGTTCATTGTTTCCTTATCCAGCTGCATATTATGATTTTGGCTTGCTAGCTGGAAGCTCTGGGATGCAGAGTGGCATCTCCGCACCGTTAGTCGGTGCGGAGGTCTTTTTGCACACTCTGCGTGGTCTTTTGTAGTTTTTTGTGCTGACCGCAAAGATACCTTTCCTATCCTCTGTCTGTTTAGTAAGTCTGGCCTCCCTTTGCTGAAACCTGTTTCATTTCTGCGTTTGTGACTTTCATCTTTACTCACAGTCAATATATGTGGGGGGCTGCCTTTTCCTTTGGGGAATTTCTCTGAGGCAAGGTAGGCTTTATTTTCTTTCTCTAGGGCTAGCTAGCTCTTAGGCTGTGAGGAGGCGTCTAGGGAGTCAGGAACGCTCCACAGCTATTTCTAGTTGTGTGATAGGATTAGGGGTTGCGGTCAGCAGAGCTCCCACATCCCAGAGCTTGTCCTGTGTGAGTTTAACTATCAGGTCGTGCCGGGTGCTCCTAACCACCAGGTCCATAACAGTACAGCTGGCCCAAAGTATTAATGCATCTCAATAGAGGGATAAGAGAAGTTCTGAGACCATTTTTTTTTCTTTGCACTGTGTTTTGTCTTTCTTTTTCCCTAAACCTTTGGGTGGTTCAGGACACAGGTGTAGATATGGAAATTCAAGGTCTGTCCTCTTGTGTGGATCGTCTCACTGCAAGGGTACAAAACATTCAAGATTTTGTGGTTCAGAATCCGATGTTAGAGCCTAGAATTCCTATTCCTGATTTATTTTCTGGGGATAGATCTAAGTTCTTGAATTTCAAAAATAATTGTAAACTGTTTCTAGCTTTGAAACCCCGCTCCTCTGGTGACCCCGTTCAACAAGTAAAAATCATTATTTCTTTGTTGCGTGGTGACCCTCAAGACTGGGCATTTTCCCTTGCGCCAGGAGATCCTGCATTTCGTGATGTTGATGCGTTTTTTCTGGCGCTTGGATTTCTTTATGATGAACCAAATTCAGTGGATCAGGCTGAGAAAATCTTGCTGGCTTTGTGTCAGGGTCAGGATGAAGTGGAGGTATACTGTCAGAAGTTTAGAAAGTGGTCTGTGCTTACTCAGTGGAATGAGTGTGCCCTGGCGGCAATTTTCAGAAAGGGTCTTTCTGAAGCCCTTAAAGATGTCATGGTGGGATTTCCCACGCCTGCTGGTCTGAATGAGTCTATGTCCTTGGCCATTCAGATCGATCGGCGCTTGCGTGAGCGCAAAGCTGTGCACCATTTGGCGGTATTCTCTGAGCATAGGGCTGAGCCTATGCAATGTGATAGGACTTTGACCAGAGCTGAGCGGCAAGAACACAGACGTCAGAATGGGCTGTGTTTTTACTGTGGTGAATCCACTCATGTTATCTCCGATTGTTCTAAGCGCACTAAGCGGTTCGCTAGGTCTGCCACCAGTGGTACGGTACAGTCTAAATTTCTTTTGTCCGTTACTCTGATTTGCCATCAATAAATGGCTTCACCCAACAACTAACCATGAGTGTAGAAAAAGTTTTGGTGTTATCAGTCATATTCTCTGAAAAAAAGGCAAAGAAAGCAAAAATTCTGCCAAGGTATGTAAACTTTTGAGCACAAGTGTATTGGGTTGAAAACAATGAGGAGAGCATCAAATAGGAAATGTGGCCGTGTTGCTCCTGGTAGTGATGTATCTACCTGCTGCAGGGAGAGAAAGGGTGTGATCGATCTGTGTCTGCTACACGCCAAAATGAAACACCTTCTTTAGGTGTAAGCAGGCGACAGGACGTTCTGTGTAATTTCGTAGGTCGAGTACCATTGGATGAATAGTGAGGCCAGAACACGTTAAGGTTGTTTTATATTGGTTGGATGAGAGTGCCTTTAGTCCATTTGCTTTGATTTCCATGCTGAAAGCACAGATTTTGCACCTGCGGCCCATGGGCATCTGCCTTCTACCCCTTTCCTTGCAAATGAGGCAAGCAGTCTGAGCCCCAAGTCATGCATCAGTCACTTCTGTTTTTTGATGACTCTGCTGGTTGTGGTTTCGAGGGCCATCCACTTGGCCCTGTCCCACAATTCGAAGACATTGAGTGCTCAGATGCCCAAATACTTGTTCTGTTGGAGGATGAGTACATGGGAGGGGTAGTGCAAACAGTCAACGCACCACCGCATCACATCTCTTTTTTTAAAATCAGATACATTTTTATTAAAGGGGTTGTCCACTACTTTGAACCCCCCAATGTATCCCCCTGGGGCCCCTAATGAATTTTGTAAATGCCTTCTGTTGTTGATACTGCCTGTGAGCGGCGCTATGCCGGTGACTGAATCAGGGTCACCTGACCCCCTGGCTGCAGCCGCCGCTAATATCTGCCGACGTCACGACAAATTTCCTGACTCTGAAAATTGACATGACATCATCAGCAGGCGTGACCCAGCAACCACAGACAGCGTTCACTCATCAAGAGGCATGGGGTCTGTGGGCTGTGCGGGGCTGTCCGGGGGCTGTGCAATGCTGTCCAGGGGTCTGCAGGCCTCTTCAGGGGGATCTGTGGGCTGTCTGGGGGCTGTGCGGGGCTGTCAAGGGGCTGTCAGGGGGTGTGCGGGGCTGTCTGGGGGGTCTGCGGGCTGTGCAGGGTTGTCCGAGGTTCTGCGGGGCTGTCTGGGGAGCCTGCGAGCTGTCCGGGGGTCTGCGGGGGTTTGCCGAGGCTGTCCGGGTGGTCTCCTGGCTGTCTGGGGGGTCTGCAGGCTGTCTGGGGGCTGTGCGGAGCTGTCTGGGGGTCTGCGGGCTGTGGGTCTGCGGGCTGTCCGGGGGTCTGCGGGGGTCTGCTGGGACTGTCCGGGGGTTTGTGGGGCTTTCTGGGGGCTGTGTGGGGCAGTCCGGGGCTGTGTGTATATGTGTACAGGCATCGTCCGATGGGACAACAAGTCTCATCGGGCTATGCCTGCTACACTGTGAGTGAGTGACACATTAGCCAATGCTGGGACAGATACAAATGCAAAATTATACCGCCATATGCAGATCAGTATCACACAAGATAAATGCTTCAAGTCCTTAATAATCAATTCAAAACATCATTTTTTACCAGATTAAATTTGTATATCAATCATGGATTATAATAATAATAATAATAAACGGACCAAATAGTAGAAAAACATGTCTCCTGATAAAAAGAATGCCCTACCTGTGCCCCTCATTACATAAGACTGCAAAAAGTGCCTAGTGCATGAGTAAACATTTATAGATGATAGGTGATTTATAGGTGACACATCCCACAGGAAGAAGCTAACGCGAAACATGCGTTGGGGCTCAGGACTGCCTGTGCAGGGTGTGTATCATTTTCCACATATTCTCTTTATTTTCTATATCTAAGCACTTTGATACGGGGCTTTCACCGTAGATTAAGTCTCCCTCTACTCAGCTGCTATGTATTTTGCTGCTACAACTTTTTTTTCATGTACCTTTGCATAAGCTAGCATATTTTTTAGTCCATTTATTGGTGAATATAAGAATTTCATTTGCACTATGCAATTTATTTAAGCACTTAGCACTTTTTTAAATCACCTACAAATGTTTACTCATGCACTAGGCACTAGAATATTTGGCAATTGCTTCCATTGATTATAGGATTTTTTTGTAGTTTAGGAAGTTCCATTATTAGGCCAGTTTTGCTTTATATGAATCAATGATGGGACAGTAGTAGTCCCATCATCCGGCTATTGTGTTGAATGTAAAGAAAAAAAAATACAGAACATACAACATATAACACACAGAACATACATATAACATACAGCACATAACATAGATTACATACTTACCAATCACCTAATTCCCCCGAAGCCCTCGTCTCCTTTAATAAAAATAAAATAATAAACCAACCTATGCTTACCTTTCCGCCATAGTCCAATTAATAACGAGGGAGCCACGATGATCTCCCATATAGAACACTGACATCGGGTGATGTCAGTGCTCTACAGGGGCTCCAGCGATGAAATGACAGGCGGAGGTAATCCTCCGCTGTGCATCCCTCCGACACCGGGAAAGAGGTCCTGTAACCCTAAGCCTAACCCTAATTCTCATGCAGCATTGCTGTAAAGTGAGAGCCTGAACTCAGGTAACCTCAGTGATGCACTGCAGGAGCCATTGTCTCCTGTCAGTTCATCACTGGGAGGCCCTATAGAGCAGTGACATCACCTGATGTCACTGTTCTATAGGGGAAATCATTGTGGGACACTCGTTATGAATTGGACTGCATTGGGCAAGAAGTATATGGTTGGTTTATTTCTTTAGTTTTTATTATAGGAGACCGAGGGCGTCGCTTGGATCTGGGCGTGCAATAAAAATATGAAAACCGTGTTGTGTTTTATTTAATTAAAATACTTTAGTCTTATGTGTGTGTTTTTTAAACCCTTTCCTACTATAGGATTAATAATGGATAGGCATCTTATTGACGCCTCAAGATTATTAACCATGCTTAATGTCACCTTAAAATAGCAAGGTGACATTAACCACTTATTACCCCATATCCCACCATTACACGGGAGTGGGAAGAAAGGGGCTAAGTGCAAAAATTGGCGCATCTTAGAGATGCACCATTTCTGGGGCGGTTGCAGGTTGGTATTTGTAGCCAGGGGGAGCCAATATCCATGGCCCCTTCCTAGACTATGAATATCAGCCTACAGCTGTCTGCATAGCCTTTCTGGCTATAAAGTATAGGGGAACCCACATCATTTTTTGGGGGGGTCACCCTATTTTAATAGACTGTAAAGGCTATGCAAACAGCTGCGGGCTGATATTAATACCCATGACCCCTTCCCAGGCTACAAATATTGGCCCCCTGCCATCGGCTTTCCCCAGTGCAGAAATTTGTGCGGGAGCCCACGCCATTTTTTTATTGTTTTTTAACTGAAACATATTGTTCATTAAGAAACATGGATATGGATATATCTATGGATATACTGTATATATGGATATATATATATATGGAAATATATATCTATGGATATATCTATGGATCCGCTGGATGACATCATTCAGATCTGTGGGAGAGGAAGCTGCCGGCTTCTGCGAGGGAGCACAGTGAGAGGTGTGTGTGTGTGTGTGTGTGTGGTGATGGAGAAGGCATTGATGGGGGTTGGGGAAAAGGCAATGATGGGGATGTGAGTGGAAGGATGGGAGTGGGGTAACTATGTGTGGCCATGTGCAGCATCATGTGGGGCAATTATACAGTATGGATCACTGTGTGGCCATTATACAGTATGGAGTATCATGTGGGGCCATTATACAGTATGGAGCACTGTGTGGCCATTATACTGTATGGAGCATCATGCGGGGCCATTGTACTGTATTGAGCATCATGTGGGACCATTATACTGTACGCAATATCATGTGGGGCCATTATAGAGTAGGGAGCACTGTGTGGCCATTATACAATGTTGAGCATCATGTGGGGCCATTATACAGTATTGAGCATCATGTGGGGCCAGTATACTTTATCCAGCATCATGTGGTCCCATTATACAGTATTGAGCATCATGTGTGGCCATTATACAGTATGGAGCATCATGTGGTCCCATTATACAGTGTTGAGCATCATGTGTGGCCATTATACAGTATTGAGCATCATGTGGGGCCATTATACAGTATGGAGTATAATGTGGGGCCATTATAGTGTACGCAGTATCATGTGGGCCATTATACAGTATGGAGCGCTGTGTGGCCATTATACAGTATTGAGCATAATGCGGGGCCATTATACAGTATGGAGCATCATGTGTGGCCATTGTACAGTATGGAGCATCATGTGTGGCCATTATACAGTATGCAGCATCATGTGTGGCCATTATACAGTATGGAGCATCATGTTTGGCCATTATACAGTATGGAGCATCATGTGTGGCCATTATACAGTTTTGAGCATCATGTGTAGCCATTATACAGTATTAAGCACCATGTGGGACCATTATACAGTATGGAGCATCATGTGTGGCCATTATACAGGGTGCAGAGTGATGGTTCTATTCACACTAATATGTATCGGAAAGAAACATCTGTAAATGCACTTTTGCATGCATCATCTGCACACCTGGACTCGACGATTAACGCAATTCTGGTGGGCCAGTTTCCCTGGGCTCGGAGAATATGCACTTCGGATGAATTATTTGAGGGACAGGCTGTGGACCTTGGGCGCAGATTAGGGACCGTGGGTACAGTAAGCAGAGTATTAAGAGGGGATACTAGAGAGTGAGAAAGCCTGAGAGAAAGGAGCTTCTAGGCCCACAAAATAAGAATAAGATAAGTGATATTGGGTTACGGTTTATTTCTACAATAAACCAACAGTGGGAGACTATGCGAATGGTCCTGAAGAGACATTGGCCAGTGTTAATTACGGACCCTACCCTCTGTAGGAGTTTACCTGCGGCACCCTTGATGACGGCCTACGGCCCGTAGGAGTCGTAATCTTAAAGACATGTTAGTTAAAAGCCACTATATGACTAAATCTCCATCTTTGTTCGGTGGAGACAACAAAAGGACAGGATTTTTTCCATGTAAAAGTTGTGTAGCGTGTAAAAATGTTTGCGCCACGTCATTCATGTCATCGGACTGCCTCCAGAATTTTAACATCAATGAGTTTATAACGTGTACGACTACACATGTTGTTTACTACGCTAAATGTAGTTGGAATTTGATTTACATAGGATTAACATCAAGTGAGTTAGGTGTGAGAACACGTGAACACGTTAGGGACATCGGGGCCTCCCGTGATGTGGATGACGTGGAGGGTCTTAAGTCACTCCCTAGACATTTTAAATTGAGACACCACTGCAATCCTGCTAGCCTTAAGATTTGTGGGATTGATCGTGTTCATACGGGAGTTAGAGGTGGCAATGTGGTAAAACTTCTTACACAGAGAGAATGTCGATGGATTACGGTTTTGGATACGTTTTTATAATTCTGGATTTAATTATAATGCGTGTGTTGTGTCTTTTTGCATTTTAGTAATTTGTTTCATATCATTGAGCATGCCTTAATATCTTCCCTTTTGGACCCCTGAAAAGTCTTTTCATTTGACCTGGAGGAATGATTCCATCAGAATAACTCCGCAGCAGTATATAATTACTATGATATATATTATTTTTGGATTTATAGTTTTTATTTTTATTGTGTTTATTGTTGTTATAATATAATTGTTGTTCTTTTGCACTTTGGTATATGCACTTTATTCAATAATTGATATATGAATGTTAATGTGAGTATTGGTATATATTCATATTATATGCACTTTGCTGTATTATTGCACTATTTTATTGATGGTGATTGCACCATATGTATCTAACTTTGTGGTTTATTCACATAATAATTTTCACAATTGGATAATTGTTGTTATCCTCTTTTTGCACATTAGATTTTATGGTCATATTGTGGTTTACAAATGGATTTGCTGCGGTGTTATATGTTAGAACAGTACCTTATCTTTGAACAGCGTTGAGGGGGTTTCCCTCCACTCCTGGTCGCGTCATGACATCGGAGATCTCCAGTGCGCATGTCCCCTGTGCAAGTACAGTCGGCATGTCCATCTTGGCACTGCCTGATGACGTGTGCGGGTCAGTGACGTCACCCGGCAATCCCAGGTCACCCGCATCGACATCTTCGCGTCTTTTCTGACTCGACTTCGGGGTCTTGATTTCCGGTGACATGCGCCATTTATGGCGATTTTCCACAGCTGTGTAGGGGGGTTTATAAGGGATACAGGGACAGATCACTCCATCTCAGCCCCCTGACGAAGCCCACGCGAAACACGCGTAGGGGTTACACGTGCGACAGGCATCACAACTATGGGTAAGAACTACAGAAGTAATGTGATTTTTAGTGGATTCCATGTGTTAATACGATCAGGATTACATTTCACTATATGTCACATTGACTACACTATATTTGATATGGCTACCCCTATTATCACTATCTAAACTCTGGGTATACTTGAAGCACTGTCACTTTACTAGTAATGGTATATCGTTTTACTGTATCCTACTTGGTTGTGCTGTTTGTATGCATGTGATTTGCTGCACCTGAGTCTTTGTCTTGCCTCAAACTCTGTGTATGATATGACTATGTTTTATGTTGTTTCGGTGCCTTACATTTATTAGTAAAAATAAAATTATCTTGATTTTACTTCTTTTTGGATTGTGGTACTCCAATTTCTTGTTTGTCTACATTATTGTCAGGAGTAGTTCCATGGCTATTGCATGTGGTGGTTGGGTTACCCAGGCCTGAGGCCACCCATATTAACATGTACGCTGTCCTAAAGATTTTGTTTGCTACCGTGCACCCCAGAGCCTGGAAAAAATCATTAACATATAACATTACAACTGATTTTCTCAACCTCTAGGCTACAGTTATGAGTGATACAGGTAAGACTAGTTTAAGGCTGTGTGCACACGTTGAGGATTTTTTGCGTTTTTTCGCTATAAAGACACGATAAAACCGTGAAAAAAATGCATACATTAAGCATCCTATTATTAGAATGCAATCCGCAATTTTTGTACACATGTTGCGTTTTTTTTCCGCGGCGGAATCGCATTCCGTAAAAAAGCACAACATGTTCATTCCTTGTGCGGAATCGCGGGGATTCCACACACATAGGAATGCATTGATCCGCTTACTTTCCGCATGTGGCTATGCCCACCATGGTGGAAGTAAGCGGATCATGTGTGGTTGGTACCCAGGGTGGAGGAGAGGAGACTCTCCTCCAGGCCCTGGGAATCATATCATTGTTAAAGAAAAAAAAAGAATTAAAATAAAAAATCATGATATTCTCACCTTCCGGCATCCCCGGCAGTCTTCCCGCTCCTCGCGATGCTTCTGTTCCCAATAATGCATTGCGAAAATGACTTGTGATGACATAGCGGTCTCGCGAGACCGCTACGTCATCTGAGGTCATTGCCGCAATGCAGACTGTGGGGACCTGGATGTCGTAACCAGTGCCTTCCCCCCTCCCATTCCTCCCGTAATGAAACACACAGTCCTAGGTGGGTTGAACAGGTCAGTCACGGTTTATTAATTAAATAAGCAGAGAAAGGCAATTACATATCGTAATGGGTGGCTCGCGCCGAGCTCCTGTCCATGATCGACAGGGGAATTGGCCCAACGAGCGGTTACGACCTTTGCTCTCCTCCGCTTCTTCCGCTGTGACTTAATAAAGATTACTATGGTTAGTTATATCATCATACGTATATACATTTTTTAATTTTTTTTTAAATATTGCAGTAGAATTTACAAATTTACATAATCCCGCGTGTTCCTCCATCCTTGCTATGCTAACCATCTCTTTCTACACCTGTTTCCACTGGAGGCCTCTGATACCCCTCCAGTTAACTTTTATGCCCGGGAGGTAAAGATTTGTTCCTCCTGGCCGCAGTTTGGCACTCTTTTCGGCCCAGTATACGTAGGAATCTCCTACAACCCAAACTTCAACCCCTGTGAGAGACAACATATGTTACTTAAGCAAGTCGGGTCTTATGTATCTGGCGAAGCACGCAGACTTCCAACGACCCATTCTCTGCACTTCGGCCTCTGATACTCCTGCCCTAGCTGCTTCTGTGGCCGCCCCTATCCGGAACGAATGTGTTCCATACTCCTTTGGATTTGCACCGGTTTTCTCCAAGCATAGCTTGAACATTGCCTGGAATTGGTACTTGGTCAGCGGGGACCCGTCTGTATGCGCGAAGAAAAATCTCCCTGCGTGTCTTATTACGGCGTATCTTTTAACAATTTTTAATGGGCAAACTGGGCCATCTGTAGAGTTAACCAGGACCCATGTGCCCCTACCGGTGGGATCACATTTGGATTTCCTAACCCTGATGCGCAAGGCGTCGCTGCATATTACTATGTCCTCGTTAAGTAGGCCTCCTTCCATCGCGTTTTTTGACGGTGGTAGTAATTCAATAATGCGTAGTGCTCCGAAAAAGGCGGTCACAAAAGCTGCCGATATGAGGGCCGCCTCATATTGTGATGAGCAGACTGACGGGGATATCGAAATCAGATCATGCAATAGACTCAGTGAAATGGGGCGGCGACATTCTTGGCTTGGCTGAAGCCTTTTCCAACCTTTAATGGCTTGTTTTATGCAGAAGGACTTAGTTAAGTCTACCCAACCCAATAATTGTAAGAAAAATACTAGCCCCGATAATTTCCGTTATGCCGAGGTGCCCGACGCCCCGCCTTCCCTCATCCGTAATAGAAAATCAGTCGTCACCACGCTTCGTGCTCGGTCGCATTTATCAACTGGCCTACCCTGAATTATTGAGCACCACTCCTCCCAAGCCTTACCATACACCTGCCAGGTAGCTGGCGAAACGGAGGACTGGATTAAGGGCATCAATGATTGGCCACTGTGTCCCACAGGGACAGTGGACACAGAATACCCCAGGGTTGCGCGTTGGGATGCTGGATTCTGAAAGCCTGCCAATTGGAAAATAACAGTGGATTAATGATATTATCATCTACTTCTGCCACCATGGTGGCTCTGCACCAAATATTGTTTTCTAGACATATCAGCGCTAGCCGGCGTAAGAGAGCGAGTATAGGCAAGGAGGAGGAAGACATGTGATTTAGACTCCTCGCTGTTTTCACATTTTTTGTTTGGAAACGAATGTTCATGTTTCTCAACTCATTGGCCCATATCTCCATCGCTGCTACTACCACAAACAATTCCCATAGGGCTGGGTCTTGCCCCCACTTTGCTGTCGTCCAATGCTCCGGCCAATCAGACTTGCACCATTGGTTTTTATAAATTGCTGCAAAACCCTCCTTTTTGTTCCACCCTATTGTCAGCCCTAATTCCTTGCTTGCGATCTCTATAGCCATGACGCATGTGTTACAGTTGTACGATTGTAGGAACGTCTGCCATACTAGCAGATCCGCTTTTAGCGAACGAGTGAGCCTAATTCTGTGGCCGGGTTGCGAAGCACCATTTGTTGCCAAAGATAGTCTGCGCGAGAATGCTCTGCCGACCGGCATTACGCGGCAGGTGAACTACAGTAAGCCCAATAACGCCTGCATTTGCTGCAGGGTTACCTTGTTAACTTCGCGAAAGCTTTTCAACATTTGCTGGGTTTTTAGTATTTTATCCTTTGGTAAGTGGAAAACCATTGAATTGGTATCTATTTCGATGCCCAAGAAAGGCAATATATTACATGGTCCCTCCGTTTTCTCCGGTGACAATGGCACGCCGAATTTGTGAGAGATAGATTTGAATTTTTCTAGGAGAATGGAGCAGAGTTTAGAATTTCTGGGGCTGACAAACAGGAAATCGTCGAGGTAGTGAATTAGGGATTTGCTGCCCGTCTCGTACCGAACTACCCAATCTAGGAAGGTGCTGAATAGCTCGAAATAGTGACATGAGATGGAACAACCCATCGGGGGGCACATATCGAAGTAATAGAGCTGGTCCACTTTGCAGCCCAGAATGTGGAATCATTCGGGGTGCACGGGTAGTAAACGGAATGCTGATTCTATGTCGGATTTGGCTAGGAGGGCGCCAGGTCCGGCTGCCCAGACTAACTCTACCGCCTTATCGAAAGATGCGTATGTGACGGAAGCTTCTTCTGGGAAAATTGCGTTGTTAACCGAATCACCCTTTTGGTGAGATAGATGATGGATTAGACGGTATTTACCGGGTTCCTTTTTTGGAATAATGCCTAACGGTGATATTTTGATGTTTTTGAAGGGAAGCGAATGAAAGGGGTCTGCTATTCTACCCAATTCCACTTCCTTTTCTATTTTTTGTCTAAGTATTTCAGGGAATTCGCGAGCAGATTTTAGGTTATCGGATAGGGTTGGCGTTCTTGTAAACCTGAAGGGAATAAAAAACCCGTTGGAGAATCCCGTTTGCAGCTGCTGAGCTGCTTTCTTATTGGGGTAGAGATTTAGCCAGGGAGCCATCGTGGTTACGCTCACTGGGGTTCTGCCTTGTAGGCGCTTTGTAAGGCTTACGAGTGCACCTTGACGCTGGGTGTCCCCCCACCCCCCGCAAGTGGAGCAATCGTGTCTGAATTTGCATAACGCGTGGAAACGGCAGTTTCCCTCGTTGAATAACCACCAGACCCCGGGTTTTCGCACGACCACTGAGTTCTGACCTGTGGCTGCGGAGTAATTAGTGGTTGCGGCTGAAAAGGGTGGCAGCTTTTGGGACAGCATCAGTCCCAACCACACGTCTGTTGCTTTAACTCCCCAGCCTAGATCGGGCTGTAGGGTCAGATGCCTGCAGAACTCCTCGTCATACCTGCGCCAGGCTGAACCGCCATGCGACTTGTACAAACTATATATCATGTCCTGATATATAAACAATTCGGAGCAATGTTCCGGATGTTTCTGGCCCATAATACAGCCCAATACTGCGAAGGCCTGGAGCCAATTTTTCATAGTTAAAGCGATTCTTGATCTACTCCTTTCGTAACCCCTTTCGTTAGCTTTGTCCACCGTTTGTTGGTCCGCTGATAACAGCGACCATATGTCAATATAATCGTTGCTCCAGATTTTCTGTCTAGTTTCCTGATCTATATGAGCACCTAGCGGGCTGATCCCGCAGAAGAAGGCGTCTTTGTGTAGATTAGCTGACTGTGGTGTTGTATTGTTCACCACTTTTCCGCTTGGATGCGATAGGTGTAGTATTAACTCCTTTAATGCTGAGGTTAGCTCCATTTCCTTTAAGTTAACCCCGTAGCGTAACATTTCCTCGCTACCCTTGGAACACTCACCGCTGTGTGACTCTGGACAAGTGTACTCCGATCCTGGAGGAACCCCGACTCCCACTGATGTTGACAGGGTGAATTCACAGGACGGGGAAACTGTGGCTCCCTCTACAGCGAGGGACTGGCCCCTTTGAGAGCGGCGTCTGCGTCGATGACAGGAGGGGCGTTTAGAGGGGTAGCGCGAATGGCGATGGGAATTATCCGAGGATTGGGAGGACGTTTGGCGTCTCCGCCTTCGTCCGCCGTTACTCAGCGGTGTAATGGGGGGGATTCTAACATTATTACGAGGTTGATTATTGGCTGTATATGGTCCCGTAGTGCTACTTAGAAGGATGGGGGGGTTAGGAGGCAACTGTATTCAATCCCATTGCTGGGATTTGGCGGGGCAGCGGTTAACGGATAATTTTTATTATAAATGTAATGTGTAAAATTATAAAATTATAAAAGTAAATATGTCCGTGTTTGGTGCCATTACTGATATTTCACAGTGATTCATGCTGTGCAGCTGTTGAGCGCCTTGATCGGTCCTTGTGGACCGAACAATGCGCTCTTCAGCTGCCGTGTGACCTCTAAGGCCTGACCCCTGATACTCCCATGCAGGCATCCGTGCTGCGTCTGCAGGGGGTAGGCTGGAGGTCAGGCCTGGTGGGAAATCGGCGTGCTGATCGGTCGGGTTTGACCGATCAGCGCGCTCTGGGGACTGTGTGGCGTTAATGCCAGCCTCCAGGTTACCCCCTGGGGGTGGCATATATGTGCCCGCAGGGAAGGTAAAGGAGGACTAGCCAGCGCTGTTTTCAGCGCTGAGATGCGGTGACCGGAAGTGGGTGGGCAGGGACCGGAAGTGGCTGGGTGGAGCCTTCCCAGAGCACCGGGCCAAGTCCGAGGGAGCCGGAAGCAGCCAGCAGCTGCGAGGCGGCGAGGCCGCCCCCTCCCCAACCTGGAGCCACTCCGGGGCGCGGGGCAAGCGGGCAGACCGCCTTCCCCCTGGCGCAGATGTAATAATCTCCGGAGCGGCCGGGGTAAGGGGCGATGCCGAGCGCCTCCCAGCGCCGTTTGCCGGTGCTTCACTAACCAGGGACAGAGGACCCAGCGCATGCTGCCCAGCGCAGCCCTCCGCCCCTTCAGGAGATTGAAAGGGGGCCACAGAAAGATGCGACGTCACGCGTGGTCCGGCGCGGCCTGTCGCAGTACTCCAGCGGGTGCGGCACCCGGCCCTCCCCCGCCGCCTTTGGGAGACCACCTGACCGCCCGAAGCAGAGAACCCTGGTATCTGATGCGACGCAGAGATGGGCCTCTGCACGCGGTTCTGGATCGCTTTGACCTGCCGACCACCGGGCGTGCTGGAAGACAGCGGAGGTGAGCTAGGCCTAGGGGGACCCGGGGACGCAGGGGTGAGGGAGGACAAAATATCTGGACCGGGTAAGGGGAGTGTGAGCAGGGGGTCAGGAGAGGACCCAGGGACGTGAGCCCTGATGCCAGTGAAAAGGGCCTGAAGCCAGTGTTCACCTTCCTGCGCTGCTCTCTGCATCAGGGCCTCAACCAGGGGATCCGAAATCACTGCAGGGACTAAAGCTTCAAGGTGTCCGCCGGGAGGAAAAGAGGAAGTTCCCGGCCAGACACCTGGATTTAACCCCTGTAGGAGTGGCCGTAGTACCCCTCCCCTCTAGTGACCACTGGCCGGCTGGGGGTCTCCTAATTAGTGCATCACTAAGGGGGAGTGATGCTAGGGGGGAACTGGCACTGACATCATTTTAATGTTGCTCTCTCTGTGTGCTCCCCAGTCAGAGGCGCGCACCTTATTCAGTACCGCACCTGCCATTATTGGGACCGGAGCATCGCGAGGAGCGGGAAGACTGCCAGGGACGCTGGAAGGTGAGAATATCATGATTTTTTATTATTTTTTTTATTATTTTTAACGTTCTATCTTTTTACTATTGATGCTGCATAGGCAGCATCAATGGCAAAAAGTTGGTCACACTTGTCAAACACTATGTTTGACAAGTGTGACCAACCTGTCAATCAGTTTTCCAAACGATGCTAAAGATCGCTTGGAAAACGCTAGCATTCTGCAAGCTAAAAACGCTTGCAAAATGTTAGTGTTTAGCGGGAATACGCATGCCAATTCCGCATGCAATATACCTGTGGCAGGAGTTGCGAAATTGCCACGGAAATTTACGCGGCAATTCTGCAACGTGTGCATTTAGCCTAACAATTCTATTACCTGTATGCCCATAGTAATAGCTTAAAGGGAAGGTGCCACCAGTTTTCTTGTATTTTGTTTTTTTGTGAAATTAAGCTTAAAATAGTAATTAAAATGTATTAATGCAATGTTTGCACTGTTTGCAAACATTTCTATATGAAAAATATTATATATTTTTCTACAAATATACATATTTACCACTAGGGGGAGCATTTTCCATTTTAGACCTCAAGCAGCTATAGTAAGATTTAGCAGCTCTGCCCCAGGGATATTAGACCACCCAAAAGGGGAGGGAAATGGTGATGTCAGCAGTTACTGCCCCAATTTTGCTGCTAACAGTAAGAATGAAGAGCAGCATCACAAGGCAGCACCATTGTGTGTGTGACTGCCCTGTGACCTGCTATCACCAGCAGTTACTGCATCAGAGGCACAGCTCGTTTATAGAACACAGTGGGCTCAGCAGCATTTTTTGTGAATAACATTCTTGCCATCCCCCTTCCCCCACCTTAATCCCTGTCCTGTCAGCTGCCCTGCTCTCTCTCTCCAGGTGTCACCTCCCTCTCTGCAGGCTGTGAGTGCAGCTTACTGGAGATCACAGGGACTGTGTGTGAGGGGGAGGGGGAGACACAGCAGGTGAAGCACACAGGGCAGCATGCGAGGAGCAGAGGATGTGTGCCTGCTTGGAGTACAGAGGAGCAGTGAGGGCTTCTTCTGTCCTGTGATAGAGAGCACTGGGCTATAATAAAATGGTGGCTAGTCACACGTACAGCAGTGAGTTGTGCAGCCCACAGAGGCGTGCCCAGCTCACTGCTAATGCTGCTGCAATGTTACAGATAGGGTCAGTGCCGGTCTATTATCTCCTATGTCCATGGGGTGCCGTAATCTGACACTGATAGTGCCCTGCTACTGCTGCAAAACCAAGATGTCAGCCCCCAGTGCATTCTTTAAACTCATATAACACATGAAATCTGTTTCACATGAATTTCAAACTTGCTTATAGCAGCATGTTATGCTACATTACTGTGATTTATTAATGACCTACAAACGCGGTACCTTCCCTTTAAATTCTCAAGGGGTGACAACCTGCATTTGTTGATTTCATATTAGACTGTGTTCACAGACAATGATTTCTGGACGTATTCATGAGTCCATGCAGTGATCTGCATCACCGAATCTTGCCTGTTTTAATATAGTGCAGCCTAAGGGCCTGTAGATCACGGGCATCCAATATTAACCATTGGCCTTGTCCCTTGTGCACATGGATTTCTCCAAAATCTCTGAATTTTTTTATGATATTATATAATGTAGATGGTGGGATATTTAATTTTATGTTGAGGAACATTTTGCTGAAATTGTTAGACAATTTTAAGACACATTTATTCCAAGATTGGTGAATCTCTGACGATCTTTGCTTGTGAGAGACTCTGCTCTTTGTTTTATACACAGCCACGCGACTCAGTTGAAATTTGATCCTCCAGCAGTTTTTCATTAGTACCACTTAAGGTACCGTCACACTTAGCGACGCTGCAGCGATACCGACAACGATCCGGATCGCTGCAGCGTCGCTGTTTGGTCGCTGGAGAGCTGTCACACAGACCGCTCTCCAGCGACCAACGATGCCGGTAACCAGGGTAAACATCGGGTAACTAAGCGCAGGGCCGCGCTTAGTAACCCGATGTTTACCCTGGTTACCATCCTAAAAAAACAAACAGTACATACTTACATTCAGCTGTCTGTCCCTTGCCGTCTGTTTGCTGCACTGACTGCTGGCAGCAAAGTGAAAGCAGAGCACAGCCACAGCGGTGAGTCACCGCTGTGTGACTCACCGCTGTGCTGTGCTTTCACTTTCACTTTGCGGCCAGCAGTCAGTGCAGGAAATAGACGGCAAGGGACAGACAGCTGAATGTAAGTATGTACTGTTTGTTTTTTTACGATGGTAACCAGGGTAAACATCGGGTTACTAAGCGCGGCCCTGCGCTTAGTTACCCGATGTTTACCCTGGTTACCAGTGAAGACATCGCTGAATCGGTGTCACACACAGATTCAGCGATGTCTGCGGGGAGTCCAGCGACGAAATAAAGTTCTGGACTTTCTTCCCCGACCAGCGACAGCACAGCAGGGGCCTGATCGCTGCTGCCTGTCACACTGGACGATATCGCTAGCGAGGACGCTGCAACGTCACGGATCGCTAGCGATATCGTCTAGTGTGAGGGTACCTTTACTCTTTCAATGGCTTGTTAAACTTGTTCTAACTTTTTTTTAAAGGGAATCTGTCACCTCATTTTTCGCATATAAGCTGCGGCCACCAACATTAGGGGCTTATCTACAGCATTCTTTAATGCTGTAGATAAGCCCCCGATGTAACCTGAAAAATAAGAAAAACAAGTTATATTATACTCACCCAGGGGCAGTCTGTTGCAGTCCAGATCCGATGGGCGTCGCAGATCCGGGTCCAGCGCCTCCCATCTTCATGTGATGAAGTCCTCTTCCTTGCTTCTGTTGTGGCTCATGCGCAGGAGTAATTCTCTCACCTGTTGAGAGCGGATCAAAGTACTGCAGTGCGCTGGCGCTGGGCCTCTCTGAACTTTCCCAGCGCCTGCGCACTGCAGTACTTTACTCTGCCCTCAACAGGGCAAATCAGTATGCCTGCACCGGAGCCCCGACACGAAGCAAGGAGGATGACGACATCGTATGAAGATAGGAGGCACCGGACCCGAACGTGCAACGCCCACTGGACCCGGACCGCACCAGACCTCCCCTGGGTGAGCATGATCTAATTTGTTTTTCTTATCTTTCACGTTACATCGGGGGCTTACTTACAGCATTACAGAATGCTGTAGATAAGCCCCTAATGGCGGTGGCCACAGCTTATATACGAAAAATGAGGTGACAGATTCCCTTTAAGATTTGTTGCTGCCATCAATTTTTATCAGAAGTTGAAAGTTATTTTTTTCAAATGAAATGGAACTTCTAATATGTGTGCTATGTTATGTTATGAAAAAAATATAATTATATCATCCTAACATTCTTGTTTTTTTTACAGTTTAAACAGCATTCCTTTATAGAATCCTGTCTGGTGCAGCTAGGACCAGTACACCATCCATTGTACCGATCGGAAAGTCTTCTCATTACCAAATTGGGTACCCTGTTCATGAGCCTGCTTGGTCAGACTGGCCGTCATCCCTTCCGGAATCATCACTTGCCTGGTGACATCCCACCTTCACATTCTCTAGATGGGCGAGGGGATTGTTATTAGTGCGCACCCGAACTTCCTGATTCTGACAAGTATTCTGTAACCTTCTCTGTCATGGACAATACCAGAGCCAGTAGCTCTAGCTTGAACGAGCTGTAGTTATTGGGGTTCTTCTCGGTGTCCTTCTCGGTTTCCCTTAATGATCCACTGGCATATGCAATCACTCGTTCCTTTCCTTTTTGGATTGAGCCAGCACTGCCGCTAGTCCAGTGTTTCTCAACTCCAGTCCTCAAGACCCACCAACAGGCCAAGTTTTCAGGTTTTCCATAGGTGATGGCGTTAATGCTGAAGCAGTTGATGAAATTATCACCGGTGCAATACTAAGAGATCCTGAAAACTTGACCTGTTGTTGGGTCTTGAGGACCGGAGTTGAGAAACACTGCCCTAGTCCATACAGGCTCTCATCTGTGTACAACACGAAGAGTTGAGAGAAATCAGCATAGGCCAGTTTGGGAGCATTGGTTAATGCAATTTTCAGAAACCTTTCTGTTGGGGCCCCAACTGATTGGTCCGTTGCTTGTGTCTTCCTGCTGTTCCCCTTAGGAGTTCATGGACCAGGACTGCAACGTTTGTTAAGTCTTTAATGAACCTTCAGTAGTATGCCGCCAAGCCCAAGAATGCTCTCAGTTTCCTCAGATTAGTCGGAGTGGGCCACTTCTGTACAGCCACAGGGTACAGTAAACCCCAGTGCTTGAGACAATGTGTCCCAGGTACTCAATCTCCCCTTGGAACAAACGGCATTTTCAAGGTTTGATCTTCAGCCCATGCTTTTGGAGCCATTCCAACACTTACTCTAACCAACTGAGATGCTCTTCAAAGGTGGAGGAGTATACAACAATGTCATCTAAGTAAGTTTAGGTTGCTTTGAAATCCAGGTCCCCAAGGCATCTCTCCATTAGCCATTGAAACGTCCCAGGGGCATTGGTTAGGCCAAATGGCATCCAGTTGAATTTGAATAGTCCCATAGGGAGAGTGAAGGCAGTCGTCGATCAATCCTTAGCAACCATAGAAACCTGCCAGTAGCCACTGGCCAAATCTAGGGAACAGAAGTACTTGGCTTTTCCCAGAGCAGACAGGGACTCTTCAATCCTCGGCGTGGGGTAGGAGTCCCACACGGTACAGACATGCAGCCGTCAGTAGTCTGCGCAGAACCTCAGGGTTCAATCTTTCTTTTGGACCAGTACAATGGGCACAGTCCCTGGGCTCTGACTTTCCCAAATTACTGTGTTTCGCAACATATGGGAGAATAGCTCTTTCACTTCTTTTGTGTAAATCAAGTTTATTGAAAGAATTTGCATGTAACAGAACTTTGCAAGGCAAAATAATAACAATCAGAAACATAACAGGTACTCCCAACACAGTCAAGTACTGTGATACATAAAAGAATAATAAAGTATTCAAAATCAACCTGTAAAAAGGCTTCTTTGTCTCCTTGGGTATATAGAACGCTATTTTAGAGACTTTACAGAGGAGAGTCGTCGAACAGTGATCACATTCTAGATGACGGGCCTGGGTACGTCTTCCCGTCGACTATGAAGTGGTCTATTGCTTTGGGCAATAATAGTCCTGACCACTGTAGGTCTAATTCTCCAGGACCCGCACTATTGATTGAGGTTTGTTAATGCTGGGAGTAACCAGGATGTTCCTTTATATGAACTTTGGTATGATTAAACCAACATTATGATTAATGGAAGAAGTAGAAAGTTAGAGGAAAGAGAGGGAAGGAAAGAGAAGGAGAGAGAAGAGGGGGTGGGGAAAGAGGACAAGGTCTCCGGTGTCTCGTCCAACTCAGTTGCTAGTTAGAATTTAAGTGTGTTCCACTACCTAAAATGAACACGCATACACAAACCCGATAGCACCCTAGTAGGTCAACCAAGCCAGACATTAAGCTCCTCAGTTTCCCTGAACACCAACCAGGGGGTCCAGATTCTCAAAACTTTATCCGAGGTTCCGGTATCCTGACCGACCAACTGCTCCATACGAAGGAGGTGGTTTAGTTCCGCCACAAATTCAGGTTTTGAAGGGGAGTTTGATTGTTTCCAATAACGAGGTATTAGATTGCGTGCAGCTGTCAAAAAATGTCTAAGAAGGCTTTTCTTTGGCTATAGAGATATTTGGCTATAGAGAGATCACAAATAGACAGCAGAGCCACCTCCATCGTCGGACGGACCCCATGGATGGACAATCCGTTGAACAGAGCAAAAACAGCCTCCCAGAACCCCCTAATGGGCGGGCAGGAGCTCTTTCACTTCTTGATACATTTGCGGAGGAATCTAATGGTATCTTTCGCTAATGGGATAGTGTTCCCTGTGGTGATCTCGTGCTGGATGGCCTCAGCGCACCTGAAGTCATGCTCATGGCGGACAAACAACCTTTGATAGCACTGCAGAAAGTTTTCTATTTGCCCCACTTGCCCAGGTGAAAATTTAGTAAGGTCAGTCTGCAGGAGGTGGAAGCCAGCCTGCTCTTCCTCATCGATCACATTTGTAATGAGGGACACTGACAGAGTTCGTGGGTCTCCCTCTATTGGTGTCAACTCGATGGCATCATGCTTGGTGAGGTCCTCCGGCATTACGTTCACGTGAGATTTCTTTTCTAGAAGTTAGCTGTAAGTTCGTTCCTTTCAAGTTGACGCAGTGTGGTTGGTCCCCCAGGTTATATTCTCAGGTAACTATACCAATTGTTTACCTATGTTCACTATGTGATTAGCCTTATATTATGCTACCATGACAGACATACCTATATACATCACTCTGATATAAATATGTGGGGTTGATTTTACCACCATTGCTATCTTGTGCAATTAGGCACACATCCTTACACATCCTATATATTAACTGCAACTTTGCCTAAATAGAGATTTATATGTGTCTGGATGTGCCCTTGACTGCACAATACTTCTTTGTTAACTATATAGTCTGCCAATTGTTTTTTGACCTATTGAATATCTGATTTTTATATGTGCATAATAAGGTAAAACAATCAAAAATTCTAGGTATACAGCTCTGGCAAAATTTAAGAGACCACTGCAAAATGTTCAGTTTGTCTGATTTTTCTCTTCATAGGTATATTTTTGAGTAAAATGTAAAATTGTTCTTTTATTCTATAAACTTCTGACAACGTCTCCAAATTTCCAAGCAATAAATTTTGTATTTTTTTTTCCCCCGAAAAGGAGAAAAGGTCAAAATTAAAAAAAAATAACCTGTGCTTTCAGACCTCAAATAATGCAAAGAAAACAAGTTCATAATCATTTAGAAACAACAATGTAATGTTTTAACTCAGGAAGAGTTCAGAAATCAATATTTTGTGGAATAACCATGATTTTTAATTACAACTTTCATGCGTATTGGCATGCTTTCCACCAGTCTTTCACACTGCTTCTGGCGCAAAAATTTAAAGGGACACTGTCACCTGAATTTGGAGGGAACAATCTTCAGCCATGGAGGCGGGGTTTTGGGGTTTTTAATTCACCCTTTCCTTACCCGCTGGCTGCATGCTGGCTGCAATATTGGATTGAAGTTCATTCTCTGTCCTCCGTAGTACATGCCTGCACAAAGCAATCTTGCCTTGCGCAGGCGTGTACTATGAAGGACAGAGAATGAACTTCAATCCAATATTGCAGCCAGCATGCAGCCAGCGGGTAAGGAAAGGGTGAATCAAAAACCCCAAAACCCCGCCTCCATGGCTGAAGATTGTTCCCTCCAAATTCAGGTGACAGTGTCCCTTTAAGCAGTTCTTTGTTTGACGGCTCGTGACTATATATCATCCTTCTGATTACATTCCCGAGGTTTTCAATGGGGTTCAGGTCTGGAGATTGGGCTGCCCATGACAGGGTTTTGCATAGATGTATATATATATAAAATTCTCTGGGAGGGTTATAGTCCCGGACATACCCACCTTTCTTTTCTGTATCTGTGGTATTTGTCTCACATTCCCTAATTTTAATATTATTCGATTGGCATTTCTAATAAAGATTATTATTTTAATTAACACATGGCTGTTTGTAAAGCTTTTGTTCCTTTGGTGTGATATTATGTTTCTGCTTGATGGCCTCAATATGCAGGATAACAGTTGGTGTATTGACGTAGTGTAAAGACACACACACCTGCCGTACCGTGACTAGAGTGCTAGCGATTAAGAGTCGAGGAATTTCTTGTCTCCTTTTATGGGCTTAATCTGTACCTCTACCCCTTCTATTGGTACGCAGGTCCTCACCATCATGGTGAGTACAGTTTGTCTTGCAGGCAAGTCACCATAGCTTTGGAGGGTATGACAACTTTCCTGAGGAGATGGGAGGCGTCAGGTAATTTCTGGATCTGACTTAGGCTAGGTTCAGATTGCGTTAGAGCAATCCGTTTAGCGCTAAGCGCTAGCGGGTTGCGCTAACGCAATGTGATTTTCGGGGTCGCGTTTAACTTCCCCGCTAGCGCAGATCCCTGATCTGCGAGAGCGGGGAACGGACCTCGGGCGCGCAAGCAGCGTCCGCGGCGCGCTACAAAACACCGGCACATCACTAGCGCGTGCCGAAAATGGCACGCGCTAGCGATGCGCGTTCCCAGCTCAGATGAGCTGTTGGAACACTCTTTGACTGACATGATATATAGTCACGTGATTCCAGTCACCTCCTTATCATCCGTCAACCAGGAAATCTACCTCTTTTAGGACATTCAACCCCAGGGTCACGATGTGTCCGGACCTGTGGGACCTTTTACCAACACAATGCCTTTTTTCCCCAACTCTCTTCCCCACATCAAAACAGTCATCCACACCACTCTGGTCACTGAGATAAGCAATTGATTGGCAGCCACTAGTATTGATATTTGGCCCCTACTTAGATCAGCCGGCATCAGGAAAATGGGTTCTGGCATCATTGTCACCTTAGGCCCCGTGACCATCAAGCAGCAGATTCGCTCCCCATCAAATTCAGCCCCGGTATTAGGCTTCTCAATATCTTTGGAGTCTTCCTCCCCTTCTTCTGGAGTGCGCATTAGTGATGGATCCTTCTTCCACTGACCTGGCTCGGGAAGTCTCGGGATATGTGTCCCTGGTCGCCATAGGTCCAACACTACTCTCTACGTTCTTCCAACTGGCGATGGGCTCAAGATGACGGGGGGGAGGATACTCTCCTTGATTTCTTCCACTATACCAAATTGGGAGGGGGCATTCCTCTGAAGGTTGCCAGTGGCGCCATTTATACTGCGTAATTCCCCTTGAATGTCTCTGATTTCCTGACGCAATTCTATGGCCCAGTCAGATTCCCAGTTAGCTGCTTCTGAGGTTGGGGCCACTTGGTGGCTCCGAACCACGCCCATGTCCTCTTTCTCTAACTCGAGCCTTAGCCCCAACCTCCAGGAAACTCATGTAACTATTAGTCCATAGCCACTCTTCCAGGACCTTTCTCAAATAGGAATCCCTCAGGCCAGCAACTAATTGGTCCCGCAACACTTCGTCTAAAGGTCCAAGCCCCCGGTAATCTTCCTGGGTTTTCTTGGTGATATGTGGCATCACTTCTTGTAGGGCATTGACATACTGCGCTACAGTCTCTCCCTCCTCTTGGACATATCAAAATGAGCACATCCATAACTTACTAAGATCAGTAGTGTCACCATGCATGTCCTCTAAGATCTTAAAGGGAATCTGTCACCCTCTGGGAGGTATATAACATATTAATTTGGGCATACAGATGATAGACACGTTAAACTAGTCCTACCTACAGTAGTATATGCCTCATATTAGTGGTCTTGTTGTTGAGAAATCTTATTTTATTTCTTTATGCAAATGATTTCCTCCAGGCTCCGGGGCTTCTGGTGCCTGGAAGAAATCCCATCCTCTTGTTTTCATTATAATGCCACTCCCCCACCCATGCACATCACAATGCCCGGTGATGTGCAGTTGTGGGCCAGAATCCCGCGCCTGCACCCTGCATTCCGACTACAATCTGTACCTTTTCCTCCCTTCTATGGACAGTGCATTTAGGGATCTTCTGTACAGGTGTTGGCGATTTCCACTCAAGTGACCTACTGGTTACTGATCTAGACCTTATAGGGTGGCAGATTCCCTTTAATCACCTTCAGTATAGTGTCACGGTCCTTCAGCTGTTGATAGATAACTGTCAATTGCATCTCTCTGTCGAAGGTCAGTAGGGCCAGCTCTGCCTGTACAGTGGGAGTCTGTTATGGACCTGGTGGTTAGGAGCGCCCGGAACGACCTGATGGTTAAACAAACACAGAACAAGCTCTGGGAAGTGGGAGCTCTGCTGACCGCAACCCCTAATCCTATCACACACACTAGAAATAGCCGTGGAGCGTACCTAACTCTACCTAGACGCCTCTTCACAGCCTAAGAGCTAACTAGCCCTAGAGATAGAAAATAAAGCCTACCTTGCCTCAGAGAAATTCCCCAAAGGAAAAGGCAGCCCCCCACATATATTGACTGTGAGTTAAGATGAAAGTCACAAACACAGGAATGAAACAAGTTTCAGCAAAGGGAAGCCAGACTTACTAAACAGACTGAGGATAGAAAAGGTATCTTTGCGGTCAGCACAAAAAACTACAAAAAGACCACGCAGAGTGTGCAAAAAGACCTCCGCACCGACTCACGGTGCGGAGGTGCCACTCTGCATCCCAGAGCTTCCAGCTAGCAAGGCAAAATCATGATAGCAAGCTGGACAAGAAAACAAAGAACAAATAATTAACTAGCAGGGACTTAGCTTCTGCTGGAGTAGACAGGTCACCAGAAAGATCCAAGAGCGAACTGAACCAGTACAAGAACATTGACAGTTGGCATGGAGTAACGATCTGAGTGGAGTTAAATAGAGCAGCCAGCCAAAGATTAAACTAAGTCACCTGTGGAAGGAACCTCAGAAGCAGCAGCTCCACTCACAGCCACCAGAGGGAGTCCATGGACAGAACTCGCCGAAGTACCATTCATGACCACAGGAGGGAGTTCGATAACAGAATTCACAACAGGAGTCATGAGATACAAACGCAACATGCTCTGCAGTCTCTTCACCCAATTCCACAATTGCAAATTATTTCTCATGAACTTTGAGAGGCTACTGAGCATGGCCCTAGGGGAATACTCCCCCGGGTGGACCCGTTTTTGTACTGTTCCGCCATATCTGCATTAGAATGTTGCATCCTGCCGACTACGCCAAATGTAAGCTGGTGCAACAGTGTAGACACCACGCGGAACATCAATCTACTTTTATTTGCTTAACAGAATTATATGAATAGAGAATTGTTATTAGAGGCAGATTAAACAGACACAGTATTCACAAAATCAGTGGCAAAACAATTATATAAACAGGAATATATTGGGTAATGTACAGTGGGGAATATCAGGATAAACTCGGTGTCTATAGTACAACCTAGTTTTAGTTGGGAAGAGGGCAAACGCTGTACTTGACGGGAACAGTCTCTAAGAACTTTCGCAGCTTTTTGGACCTTGACAAGAACCATCTCACTAGCTGCACATTTTCCAGACAAGTCTATCAGCTCTCTCTGGGCTGCTCTAGCGTCAGCTGGACCCTGTCTAGTCTGCAGGCCTCCCTTTGCTCCCGCCCGGTACAGAAAGTCTCTGCTGAAAATGATGGCCCATCTCATATGTCACATCCGATCATCAGGACAGGTTTGAATCTCTGGCTGGTTGTCCTCAGGGCCTCTTCGGTACTTGACTGCTAATGAGTGTCTCCTTGATCTGCATCAATGGGGGCTGGTCCTTTGCTGTTGACTGGCGTCGTTCAGGTCGGGAGCCTTGAACGGCATCATTCGGGTCTTCAGTGCTTGACCGTCAATGGGTGAAGTCTGGACCGTGACGGTCATAGCTCTGGTCTTTGGTGCTTGACCGTCGTTGTTTGAGTCTGGGCCTCGCTGGTGTACATGGCTGTGGGCAACTGTCTCAGCTGCTTCAGCTGCAGCAGGAGCAACTGTCACTTCCTTTGGTGCCAAATCTTCTCCCTTTTTGGTGCGCTGGCCTTTTGTATCCAAGGCTGACTATGTCACTGTCACCTGATCTGGAGCACTGGATAATTCCATCCCTCCTGCAACTTCTATCCTTTGGATCAGTTCCACAGGGTTTTGTTCAGGCCTGGAAACCTCACGGCATTGCAGAGTTTTATCCCCTGTTCTCCATTCTCCTAGATTGTGATAACTCTGAATACAGATAATGTGGTAGATGTCACCTGCAGTCCTATGTAACACCTCAGATAACACAGTGATATCTTTCTGAGTAAAAATGATGAAGATATCGCCTGCAGTCCTATGAATCCTATGAAACACCACAGATAATGTAATCTGCAGTTCTAAGAGAGTTATCAGTGTGTTATCTGCGGTGTTACATAGAACTGCAGATGACATCTACTACATTATTTGTACTCCTAGAGTTAAAGGGGTATTCCCATCTCCAAGATGCTATCCCAATATGTAGCAAGTATAATAATAATAATAATATCAAATACCTCCAATTAGAAATGTAGTATAATTCTTCTGAATCTCTATCTATCTTTCCTCATGTGCAGGCATTGCAGGACCTTAGGTATCCATGACCACTAGCAACTAACTAACTAACTAACTAACTAACTAACTAACTAACTAACTAACTAACTAACTAACTGTCACTTTATCAGTGGACATAACCATGGATACCTAAGGTCCTACAATGCCTGCACATGCCTGCTAGTGACTCCAGCAAGATGCAGGCTACTTCCAGTCTGTGCCCTGTTGAAGATGGTGCCCTGCAGGGGACATCAGGTGGCGCAATGACATCACTGCATCACGCCATCCAGTGCCCACTGCTGTACCAGATAGAAGATAAGCCTGGATTAGATGAGTATGAGGTTTTTTTTTATTTGTCTTATATTGTTTGGC
The DNA here is from genome assembly GCF_032444005.1 of Ranitomeya imitator. Taxonomy (NCBI): domain Eukaryota; kingdom Metazoa; phylum Chordata; class Amphibia; order Anura; family Dendrobatidae; genus Ranitomeya; species Ranitomeya imitator. The sequence continues at coordinate 491,116,891 of NC_091282.1, read as the reverse complement.
CACAGAATGGGGGACTGTAGGGACATTATATTACATGTGGGGTCTGCAGATGACATTATTCTGAGACTGTGGAGACGTCATAATGTATGAGGGAAATTTTACTGTACAGGGAGATATCATAAAGTATTGAGTGCTGTCGAAGCAAATATACTGTATAGAAAGGGTTGTGGGGGGCAATATTATGTATCAGCGACTGGGGAGTTATAATACTGTATGGGAAAATGTGGGGGCCATAATTCTGTATGGGGTATTGTGAGAGCCATCATAGTACAGGGTGGGCCATTTATATGCATACACCTGGGTGGGCCATGTATATGGATGCACCTAAATAAAATCGGAATGGTTGGTGATATCAACTTCCTGTTTGTGGCACATTAGTATATGGGAGGGGGAAAACTTTTCAAGATGGGTGGTGACCATGGTGGCCATTTTGAAGTCGGCCATTTTGGATCCAACTTTATAAATGGCCCACCCAGGTGTATTCATATAAATGGCCAACCCTGTACTATGATGGCTCAAACACTGCCCCATACAGAATTATGGCCCCCACATATATAGTGGGCAGCTGTTGTGCCAATCATACTGTGTAGGGGAACAGCGTGAGGGGGGATACAGTTTGGAGAGGACAGCGTGGTGGGCACTATAAGGGCATATTGTAAAAAGGATAGATATGGAGAGAGGATAGTGTGAAATCGGGAGAGGTTAGCATTGCGGTGGACATTGTGGAGAAATAGAGTGTATCAGGGAAAACAGTGGAGAGGGGACTGCCATAGTATAGGCTGTGGTTCATAAGGGCAGGCTGTGTGGTGGTTATAGCTCATAGGGGCAGACAGTATGGAGGCCATATACCATAGGAGGCTTATTTAGGGCACAGTATAAACAGATGAACAGATGGTTTTATTCAGAGGGCATTTTAATAACACTTTTATTTTTAAGGGCACCGTGTCAGGATGTGCTGGAGAACACCGTAGAGGATGGAAATCTGTAGAGTAGAGCTGTGGATGTCAGAAGCCACCATGGCGTCTGAAAAAATGGAGATAAAAAGAAAGAGAATGACTCCAGTCACAGAAGATGTCATTTGAAAGGTACCTGGATGTAAATATGTATTTGTTATTCTGCCTATGTCTCATTAGTACTGTGGTTCTTGTATGGTCTGCAGTCTAATGATAATGGATAACATACTGAGCGTTGTGGATTCATGCTATACAATTATATATGGGGCTGACCTGACATTACAATTTATTGCTGTACACAGCAATACACAGCTTGATTCTTATATTCAGGTACTTATGTTGATTCTGGTGATGCATTTATGTACTTATGATGGTTTTAGTGTATTTATTTATTGATGATGGTTCCGGTGTTCCATTTGTATACTGATTGTGGTTCTGGTGATATATTTATATACTGATGGCATTTATAGCGATCTATTTATTTTCTGCTGATAGTTGTGGTGCTGTATTTATGTAATATTGATGTCCCTGGTGTTCTATTTATGTACTGATGATGAGTTTGGTTTCATATTCATATAATGATGATGGTTTTCATAATGAATATGTCACCAGAACAACCATGACCAGGACCATCACAGAACCATGAGGACGGCACTAGAACAATTCACTATTCACTACATGAATTTGTCATCATAACCACTATCCGAACAGGAATACATCACCAGAGCCACTATCAGAACAGGAATATGGCAACAAAACAATCATCCCTTTTGTTGGAACCTGTAATTGTTGCATGACAGACTCAAAAACCTTCAGACATAGTACTTTATAATGGCGTCTGTTTAGTTTCCATTAGAGTAAACACCAAATGTTGGACACCTTAATTGAACCCAAACGGCCCCCATTATAGTTAAGCAATATTAGCTTCCCTGACTATCCTTGGGTCTGACATATAACATATTGGATGTCAGCGATGAATATTGCTATTTGTCCCTGGTATATGTAAATGGTTCACAAATGAATGATTCTATATATGATATCTGTATATAACTTTTAAATTGCAGCCCCTATTGAGCCTCATCCCTACACAACTTTTTACTTTTGCTGGTATTTTTTGGTGAAAAAGATAACAATTTTTGTGGAAGTGATCTTCAGAGGTTGTTACTTGACCTATAGGAGGAGGGTGCTGTAGGAGTCCTATTACCTTAAAGAAGTTGTCCATTACAATAACTTTTTTTTCATAAATCTTGCTATTATGTGCCACTGAAAACATCCACTGTGCTTATTTTAGCACTATTGCCTTTTATCATGCTGTAGCAGCACATCTTCAGTGCTGGATCCACCTCTCATGGGGTTAATCAACAACTTCCTTTCTCCTGACTTATTGTGCTCTAATACTACAAGTTCCATGATGCATTGCACTGGCCTCTAAGCCCGAACCTAGCACACCCACTCCAAAACACACCCAAACCCCTCCCTCCTCTCCCTCCTCTATCTTCAAAAAGATTTGTGATGTCATTTCTGTCCAACCTCCTCTTTTACATTTGTCCAACCCACACTCCATTACAGATAGATAGATAATAGATAGATAATAGATAGATACAGAGATATATCTATATATCTATATCTATTTCCATAAATATGTCCATACCATGTTTCTAAACCCCTTCACCACTGGAGCTTTTTTCATTTTTTCATTTTTGTTTATCGCTCCCCTTCTTTCCAGAGCCATAATTTTTCCATCAATATGGCCATGTGAGGGCTTATCTTTTGCGGGACAAGTTGTACTTTTGAACAACATCATTAGTTTTACCATGTCATGTAACAGAAAATGGGAAAAAATTCAAAGTGCGATGAAATTGCAAAAAAAGTTCAATCCCACACTTGTTTTTTTCTTGGCTTTTTTGCTAGGTTCACTAAATGCTAAGGCTGTGTGCACATGTTGCGGATTTGATTGCAGATCCGCAGCATTTTTTTGCCGCACGGAATTGCATCAAATCCGCAGTGTAGTGCACAACCAATGTAAGTCTATGGGAGTCGCAGACTTGTTGTGCACATGCTGTGGAAAAAGCCGCACCAAAACGCAGCTTTTTTCCCCCGTAGCATGTCACTTCTTTTGTGCAGATCTGCAGCATTTCTGCACCCATAGACTTTTATTGAGTCGGGCACATCCGCAGATGTAAAAAAGATCTTCAGATGTGGGTCTGAGAAATGCTGCAGTTCGGGAGGAGGGAAGTGTGGTTAGTGGTGACTGTGTGCATGTATGTGTGTGCGGGTGGGGTCTGCAGGCTGTTCAGATGTGTACCGGTGTGTGCGGGACTGTTAGGGTGTGTGCGGGACTGTTTGTGTGTTTGCGGGGCTGTTCAGGTGTGTGCGGGGCTGTTCGGGTGTGTACGGGACTTTTTGGGTGTGTGCGGGGCTGATCGGGTGTGTGCGGGACTGTTCGGGTGTGTGCGGGACTGTTCGCGTGTTTGCGGGGCTGTTCGGGTGTGTGCGGGGCTTTTCGGGTGTGTACGGGACTGTTCGGGTGTGTGCGGGGCTGATCGAGTGTGTGCGGGACTGTTCGGGTGTGTGCGGGGCTGTTTGGGTGTGTGTGGGACTGTTCGGGTGTGTGCGGGGCTGTTCGGGTGTGTGCGGGGCTGTTCGGGAGTGTACGGGACTGATCGGGTGTGTGCGGGGCTGTTCGGGTGTGTGCAAGGCTGTTCGGGTGTGTGCGGGGCTGTTCGGGTGTATGCGGGGCTGATCGGGTGTGTGCGGGACTGTATTGGGTGTGTGCGGGGCCCTTCCGGTGTGTGCGGGGCTGTTCGGGTGTGTGCAGGACTGTTTGGGTGTGTGCGGGACTGTTCGGGTGTGTGCGGGACTGTCAGGGTGTGTGCGGGTCTGTGCGGGGGTTCTTTGGGGGTGTGTGTGCAGGCATCATCCAATGGGACTACAAGTACGCAGCATCCAATCTGCATCTAATCCAGATGTAATCCGGACAGTGGACATGCACCCTACACTATCCATACATCTATCAATAGATATATCTATCCAGATATAGCTATAGATAGATATATGAATAGATAGATGTATGCATCTATAGATCTATCTATATGTAGATCTGTCTATCCATCTCATCTATCATCTATCTGTCTATCTGTATCTGTAATGGAGTGTGGGTTGGACAAATGTAAAAGAGGAGGTTGGACAATAATGACATCACAAATCTTTTTTTTTGTTCAATAATACATCTTTATTTAGCTTTCAAAAAAGCATACAAAATTGCATACAAAAACCCACAAAAACGCATAAAAACCACGCAAAACAGCACCAAATCTAAAAAATGCATCGTGCAAAAAACGCATCAAAAACACACCAAAAACTGCATCAAAAACACGCAAAAAATGCACCAAAAACCGGACCAAAAACTGCATAAAAAATGCATAAAAAACTGAATCCAAACCGCGCAAAAAACGCATCAAAGCCGCAACAAAAACGCATCAAAACTGAATCAAAAACGCATCAAAACAGTGCAAAAAAGCACCAATAACTGCATCAAAAATGCATCAAAACAGGATCAAAACTACATAGAAAACGCATCAAAATCTGAATCAAAGCCACGCAAACAAACGCACCAAAATCTCATCAAAACTGCACCAAAAACTGAATCAAAACCGCATCAAAAACTGCATCAAAACCGTGCAAAACTGCACCAAAAATGCATCAAAACCGCACCAAAAACTGAATCAAAACCGCACCAAAAACTGCATCAAAACCGTGCAAAAACCGCACCAAAAACGCATCAAAATCATGCAAAAACGCAGCTGCATTTTCTGCCAGGAGATGCAGATTTTGTGCAGAAAATTCTGCATCCAAATCTGCAACGTGTGCACACAGCCTAAAACTGACCTGCCATTATGATTCTCCAGGTCATTGCGAGTTCAAAGACACCAAACATGTCTAGGTTCTTTGTTATCTTAGGCTAGTTTCACATTTGCGTTTAAAAACGCAGCGTTTAAAGCACAAACGCAGGTGGTGAAAAAAACGCATGTAAATGCGTGCAAACGCTGCGTTTTTTAGACGCATGCGTTTTCGCATGCGGTTAAAAAAATGCAGTGTTTTTACGCGTTTACAAGCGTTTTTCCTGCGTTTGCGTTTTTGGTACGCATGATGAGAAATTTCACAAGAGAAAAATCAAGATCCAGACATCGCCAATGGGACTACCGAGGGCGTGTGACATGACTCTGTGAACCAAAATATGGAAAAATTGTAGCTCTCAAAATGTGGTAACGCAAAAAATATTTTTTGGAATAAAAAGCGTCTTTAGTGTGTGACAGCTGCCAATCATAAAAATCAACTAGAAAACCCACTATAAATAGAAATGGCTAGGGTTAGGGTTAGGGTTAGGGTTTGGATCCCTAGGGTTAGGGTTAGGGTTTGGATCCCTAGGGTTAGGGTTAGGGTTAGGATCCCTAGGGTTAGGGTTAGGGTTTGGATCCCTAGGGTTAGGGTTAGGATCCCTAGGGTTAGGGTTAGGGTTTGGATCCTTAGGGTTAGGGTTAGGGTTTGGATCCCTAGGGTTAGGGTTAGGATCCCTAGGGTTAGGGTAAGGGTTTGGATCCCTAGGGTTAGGGTTAAGGTTAGGGTTTGGATCCCTTTATCACCTTGATGGTGGGAGGTGGCTTATCAGTGTGTAGACTTGTTTTTCTCTATGGAAACGCATGCGTTAAAAAACGCAACCAAACGCATGTGCTTAAAAACGCATGCGTTTACATAGACAGCAATACGTTTTTTTGCCGCAAAAAAACGCATGCTTTTTTTGCGGCAAAAAAAGCCTCTAGAAATTACTACATGTTGCATTTCCGCAACAAAACGCAAGCATAGAAACGACGCATGCATCGTCAAACGCGGCAAAACGCATACAAAAAAAGCATGCGTTTTTAATGTTAAATATAGGAAAAAAATGCATGTGTTTTTTTGCGTTAAAACGCAGCGGCAAAAAACGCAAATGTGAAACCAGCCTAAGGCTAGTTTCACATTTGCGTTTAAAAGCGCAGCGTTTAAAACAAAAACGCAGGTGGTGAACAAAAAAAACATGCATGTAAATGCGTACAATCGCTGCATTTTTTAGAAAACGCATGCGGTAAAAAAAACGCGGTGTTTTTACGCGTTTACATGCGTTTTTCCTGCGTTTGCGTTTTTGGTACGCATGATGAGAAATTTCACAAGAGAAAAATCAAGATCCAGACACCGCCAATGGGAATACAGAGGGCGTGTGACATGACTCTGTGGACCAAAATATGGAAAAATTGTAGCTCAAAATGTGGTAACGCAAAAAATATTTTTTGGGAATAAAAAGCGTCTTTAGTGTGTGACAGATGCCAATCATAAAAATCAACTAGAAAACCCACTATAAATAGAAATGGCTAGGGTTAGGGTTAGGTTTAGGGTTAGGGTTTGGATCCCTAGGGTTAGAGTTAGGGTTTGGATCCCTAGGGTTAGGGTTAGGGTTAGGGTTTGGATCCCTAGGGTTAGGGTTTGGATCCCTAGGGTTAGGGTTAGGGTTAGGGTTTGGATCCCTAGTGTTAGGGTTAGGGTTAGGGTTTGGATCCCTAGGGTTAGGGTTAGGGTTTGGATCCCTTTATCACCTTGATGGTGGGGGGTGGCTTATCAGTGTGTAGACTTGTTTTTCTCTATGGAAACGCATGCGTTAAAAAATGCAACCAAACGCATGTGCTTAAAAACGCATGCGTTTACATAGACAGCAATACGTTTTTTTGCCGCAAAAAAAGCCTCTAGAAATTACTACATGTTGCATTTCCGCAACAAAACGCAAGCATAGAAACGACGCATGCATCATCAAATGCGGCAAAACGCATACAAAAAACGCATGCATTTTTAATGTTAAATATAGGGAAAGAAACGCATGCTTTGTTTTGCCCTAAAACGCAGCGGCAAAAAACGCAAATGTGAAACCAGCCTAAGTGGTGAAAAAAATTCCAAACTTTGCTAAAAAAAATTAAAATAATTGCGCCATTTTCCGATGCCCATAGCGTCTATATTTTCTCAGATATCGGGTTGGGTGAGGGCTAATTTTTTGAGTGCCGAGCTGACGTTTTTAATGATACCACTTTTGTGCAGATACGTTCTTTTGATCGCCCGTTATTGCATTTTAATGCAATGTTGCGGCGACCAAAAAAACATAATTTTGGCTTTTGATTTTTTTTCTCGCTATGCCGTTTAGCGATCATGTTAATTTTTTTAAAAATTGAAAACAGCTGACATGTTGCGGCTTTGAAGTGGGCTCACCGCCGGAGCCCACCTCAAAGCGAGGGATACTGCCAGCTGACATACTATTCCGTCAGCTGGCAGAAAGGGGTTAATGAACAATGTTTGTTTAAAAAAAAATGTCGTGGGTACCCGCGCAATTTTCTGCGCCAGATTGGGAAAGCCGACGGCTGGGGGCCAATATTTGTAGCCTGGGAAGGGGGTAATACCCATGGCCCCTCCCAAGCTATGAATATCAGCCCGCAGCTGTCTGCGTAGCCTTTACTGGCTATTAAAATAGGGGGACCCCCCCCAAAAAAATGACGTGGGGTCCCCCTATATTTTATAGCCAGAAAGGCTACGCGAGCTGATATTCATAGCCTAGAGAGAGGCCATGGATATTAGCCCCCCGGCATCTGTAAGATGCGCCAATTCCAGAACTTAGCCCCTCTCTTCCCACTCCCCTGTAGTGGTGGGATATGGGGTAATAAGGGGTTAAAATCACCTTGGTATTGTAAGGTGACATTAAGCCTGGTTAATAATGGAGAGGCGTCAATAAGACACCTATCCATTACACTGGTCAACGCAATTTTTCTGACACATATTTTAAGTCAATTTTGGCTGCTGATTACGAATATGAACTCCGTTTTTGGCTATCACATCAGGATTTCAAGATATTTTCAATTTTTGATGAAAATTACTCCTATCTAATGTTTTATGATAAAAACACATGATTTTCGATACTACAAAGTATATTTTTAATCAAGGAATAACAAAGCTTGCAAAGTCTATGAACAGCAAATCAAATATACTTACATAATTAAACTACAAAATATAAAAACACATATACTGTGTATGGCACACAGATGAATGACAAATGGCAGTTATTTGAACTTTCTTTTCTTGGCTGATCTGTGATGTACAGCTTCTGGGTTGTCTCTCATCAAGCTCCAGCAATAGTCAGCCATCATATGTGAGTCACACCGGTCTTGATACCGTTCTTCCATTGTTTTAATGTCCTGATGAAAACGCTCCCCTTGTTCCTCGCTCTCATCCCCAAGGTTCTTTGGAAAAAAGTCCAAATGGCTGTGTAAATAGTGAATCTTGATACTCATTCTACATCCAAGATTTCACAGACTCATTAGTAGATCTTCCACAATCTCTTCATAGTTGTCTGCTTTCTTATTCCCTAGAAAATTCTGCACCACATTACAAAATGCATTCCAAGCTCTTTCTTCTGTCTCATTCATTGATGTGATAAAATTTGGGTCTCTCATAAATGTTCTTATTTGAGGTCCATCAAATATTACAACCTTTTTCTTCTCTTCACTAAGACCAGGAAAGTTGAACATATATAGTTAAAGCATTCTCCACTGTGATTGAGAGCTTTGACGAACTGCTTCATCAATCCAAGTTTTATGTGTAAGGGAGGAAAGACAATGTCCTTCCTATCCACTAGAGGATCATAGATGACATTCTTATCGCCAGATGCCAAACTCTGTCGCTGAGGCCATTCAGTTTTCACCCAATGCTCTGCTGTTGCTCTACTGTCCCAGTAGCACAGAAAACAAGGGTGTTATCATAACAAATGGGAATTGTGCATGTTCAAAGAAAACAAAGATATTCTCACATTTTTTTGGGAGACTAAATGGAAACTTTATTTACCTTAGTGAACCGTATAAACCAGCACTTTTCATACACTACTTATATTTATCATGGAATTCTTGAAAATGGGCTATATACCCGTAGTGCAAAAACGTGATGTGATAGAGAAATTACAAGATCAGATTTGAATTCAGCACCCTCAAATTAGTCTAAAGCTGTTCTTAAAGTACATGCCAGAATTTATTTTTTGTAGACCAGTGTTATTAATCCTAGAGTAGTGAAAGGGTTAAAACAAATTAAAGACACAGCCAGAAAAAAGTATTTCAATATTCTTAATTTAACCATACTTACCATACTTGATCGCCTGCAAAAAATTAAAATAAACCAACTGTATACTACCTGTCCGCCATAGTCCAATTAATAACGAGTGTCCCACGATGATGTCCCCTATAGAAAAGTGACATCAGGTGATGTCACTGCTCTATAGACCTTCAGTGACACACTGACAGGAGACAATGGCTCCTGCTGTGCATCACTGAAGAGGTTATCTGAGTTCAGGGTCTCACTTTATGGCAATGCTGCATGGAAATTTTCTCACACAGCAGTGCTACAAGTGAGACTAGGGACTATTTCTCACAGGGGCGGAGGAATACAGTGCGGAAGGATACCTTCCGTCATTGTATTCCTAGAGCCCCTGGAGAGCAGTTGCATCAGCTGATGCTGCTGCTCTCCACGGGAGATCGTCATGGGACACTTGTTTTAACTGGATATCTGCGGATCAGGGAGTATAGTGTTTGTTTATTATTTTAATATTTTTTACAGGTGACACTGGCTTCGGGGATCAAGGTGACAAGGTGATGGTATGTACTCTATGTTATATGTACTGTATGTCTATATGTATGTTGTATGTATGTACTGTATGTATGTACTGTAAGTGGCATGTTGTATGTTTCATGTTGCATGGTGCATGTTGTATGTCGCATGGTGCATGTTGTATGTCGCATGTCGAGTGTCGCATGATGCATGTTACATGTCGCATGTTGAGTGTCGCATGGTGTATGTATGTCGCATGGTGCATGGTGTATGTCACATGTCAACTGTCAGGTGATGCATGTTGCATGTCGCATGGTGCATGTTGTATATCGCATGTCGAGTGTCGCATGTTGCATGTCGCATGGTGCATGTTGTATGTCGCATGGTGCATGTCACATGTTGTATGTTGTATGTCACATGTTGTATGTTGCATGGTGCATGTTGTATGTCACATGTTGTATGTTGCATGGTGCATGTTGTATGTCGCATGTTGTATGTTGCATGTTGTATGTCGCATGGTGCATGTTGTATGTTGCATGGTGCATGCTGTGTGTCACATGTTGCATGGTGCATGTTGCATGTCGATTGGTGCATGTTGTATGTCGCATGGTGCATGTTGTATGTCGCATGTCGTATGTCGTATGTACTGTATGTGTGTAATGTATGTTGTATGTATATATTGTACATGTGTATATGTGTGTATGTGGTTTTTTTTTACATTCCTATGAAAATTCCCATGGATTCTCCCACACCTTCTCCTTCTTTGCCCACCGTCCAGAGGGGGGCTGTATGGGGCGCAGCTAAAAGGAAACCCCCACATGACTGCGTTGCCATGGGGAGCAGTGCAGTATGTTTTAAAATTAAACAAAGGGGGCCCGGGATTGGTAGGATAGGATTGGGGCGGGGTTTTTGTGGAAAGGGGAGGGGGGGCTTGGAAAAATGCGGAAAAGGGGGATCAGTTCCTCAGAGACAGGCGAAGTGAGTGGACCTGCTGCCACAGCTACTCACCATGGCCACCGTGGACAGCTTGGTCGCTCAGCTTCGCAGGGAGGCACGATCCAGGAGCGCCGGATGGCTTGAGGAGCAACTCACTGGGCTCCTAGGCGACAGCGGGAGCCAGGACCACGGGATCCGGGGCAGCAGGACCAGGAGGACGAGGCCGCCCAAGAGGCTGTCCCCCGATGTAACACCGCGCGGCAGGCGCAGGCCGCAGAGCCCCTCCCGGGACCCTGCGGGGGCTGGGGGATGCGGCGCAGCCACCTTGCCTGCCCCCCCTCCGGCAGGAATCCACCAGGCAGCCCTGCCGTCGCGAGGCGACGAGGTGCTGGGAGAGCGGTGCAGGCACGGCAGGACGCCGGCGCTGCACAGGATGTCAGGGCTGCACTTCCGGTTCGGCCTAGCAGTGGGCGTGGAGGCGCCGCAGCGCCGGGATCTGCGGCTTCTACCCGCCGAGGAACATCTCCAGCGGCGGCGGCACCAGCGACGGAGCGAGGGAGGAGCCCAGCGGCAGCGGCATCATCTAGGAGCCAGGAGCCGGGAAGGACTGCGGCGGGTGCACCAGGATCTCAACCGCCCGATGCACCTGGCTCGGGGACAGGACAGCAGAGCAGGATGTCGGGCAGGCCGGTGGCAGCATTGCGGCAGGGAGAGGGTCGCGGTCAAGCCGCGGGAGCGGCATCCAGAGGGCACAGTTCGGCTGCAGCACACAGAGGACCCACGGAGGCTGCCAGATCCAGATCCAGCTGGAGGTCTAGGGACCGGTCACCTTCGCCAGTCTCGGTCCCCCCTGGTGACGTGGAGGCCAGGGGCGCGGGCCTGGGGCACATGAGTGGCAGCGACGATTCCGGGAACGAGCATCGTGACGAAAGGGACCGGCAGGATTCAGGAAGCACCTTGCCTGCCCCCCCTCCGGCAGGAATCCACCAGGCAACCCTGCCGGCGCGAGGCGACGAGGTGCTGGGAGAGCGGTGCAGGCGCGGCAGGACGCTGGCGCTGCACAGGATGTCAGGGCCGCACTTCCGGTTCGGCCTAGCAGTGGGCGCGGAGGCGCCGCAACGCCGGGATCTGCGGTTTCTACCCGCCGAGGAACATCTCCAGCGGCGGCGGCACCAGCGACGGAGCGAGGGAGGAGCCTAGCGGCAGCGGCATCATCTAGGAGCCAGGAGCCGGGAAGGACTGGGGCGGGTGCAGCGGGATCTCAGCTGCCCGGTGCACCTGGCTCGGGGACAGGACGGCAGAGCAGGATGTCAGGCAGGCCGGTGGCAGCATTGCGGCAGGGAGCGGGTCGCGGTCGAGCCGCGGGAGCGGCATCCAGAGGGCACAGTCCAGCTGCAGCACACAGAGGACCCACGGAGGCTGCCAGATCCAGATCCAGCTGGAGGTCTAGGGACCGGTCGCCTTCGCCAGTCTCGGTCCCCCCTGGTGACGTGGAGGCCAGGGGCGCGGGCCTGGGGCACATGAGTGGCAGCGACGATTCCGGGAACGAGCATCGTGACGAAAGGGACCGGCAGGATTCAGGAAGCACGGCTGGTGGGGACCCAGCACCTGCGCAGCCCCGTGAGTATATGTCCAGTCTTTTTCTGGTGCCGGGTGTTTCGGGGTTAGTTGAGCGGGGTGGGGGTGGTAGTAAGGTTCCGGGTGTTAGAGAGCTTTTGGCGGGTATGTTGCAGATTTTGAGGAGATTGGATGGCGGCAGGGGTAATACGGTTGCGGATAGTGTGGGATCGTCGCCCGCTGGGGCTTGGGTGTCAGTTGCTGGTTGTGGAGTAGGGGGTCCGAGTGAGATTGCAAGCTCTGGTAGCGGGCCGCCGTCTTCAGCGGCTGGGGTGTCGGTGCAAACGGAAACAGGGAAGGGTGATACCGTTAAGTTAGACGATAGGGCAAAAGGCGAGGTTTACGTGTATTTTGAGGGCCCGCTGGGGGCCCATTTGAAGAAGGAGGTGAAGGAAAAGATTTGGAAAGACGAATACGTAGAGATTTTCTCTCTCCTTCCTTTAGAAAAATTTAATTTGGATAAAGGGAAGAAAGACGATAGCAAAAAGGAGGAGGAAGAAAAGAGGCGTTGGCGCCTTATTCCTCAGACGTTCGTTAACTGGCAGCAGGCCTTTGCCATTCTGGCGAGTGTTATAGGGGAGAAATTCCCTGAGAATAGCTCAGGCCTGTTTTGTTATTTGGATGCTATTGGAGAAGCGCATCGTACCTACGGGGGTCAGGCCTGGCTGCGATACGATGAACAGTTCAGGCAGCGGAAAGCGGTGAGGCCCGAGATAAGATGGGATCAAAAAGACATTGGATTGTGGTTGAAGGTGATGGCTCCGGTGTGATATGGGCAGTCCTTTCAAGGGGGCGGAAGGGGGGTAGCAGTCAGCAGTCAGGACAAGGTGGAGGACAGGGGTCACAGGGTGCAAAGGAAAGAACGGGGACATGCTGGCAGTTTAACGACGGCCAGTGTAAGTATGGCGCCACCTGTAAGTTTAAACACGTGTGCTCCCATTGTAACGGGGCCTTACATGGGGCTGCTAAGTGTTTCAAGAAATCGCGGGGTAAGCCACTGATGGGTGGCGGTCAAGGGGGTGACTCCGGTGAGGCTTCAAAAGATGGCCCCCTATCTAAATAGATACCCGGATTATCAAAAGGCGGAGGTTATTAGGGATGGTTTTCTTGAGGGGTTTAAGATCCCCCACCCGACGCATGTTGTCCCTTTTTCTACAAAAAACTTGAGATCGGCTAGTTTGCATTCGGAGGTTGTTTCGGTTAAGTTGGCAAAAGAGGTCGAATTCGGAAGAATGGCGGGGCCGTTTAGTTCACTGCCCATGGCTGACGTAATTGTTTCCCCGCTTGGGGTGGTGCCCAAGAAGGAGCCGAATAAGTTCCGGCTAATTCAGCACCTGTCATATCCCAAGGGATCATCAGTTAAGGTACCTTCACACATAACGATATCGTTAACGATATCGTTGCTTTTTGTGACGTAGCAACGATATCGTTAAGGAAATCGTTATGTGTGACAGCGACCAACGATCAGGCCCCTGCTGGGAGATCGTTGGTCGCTGAACAAAGTCCAGAACTTTATTTTGTCGCTGGATCTCCCGCTGACATCGCTGGATCGGCGTGTGTGACACCGATCCAGCGATGTCTTCACTGGTAACCAGGGTAAACATCGGGTTACTAAGCACAGGGCCGCGCTTAGTAACCCGATGTTTACCCTGGTTACCAGCGTAAAAGTAAAAAACAAACAAACAGTACATACTTACCTACCGCTGTCTGTCCCCGGCGCTGTGCTCTGCACTCCTCCTGTACTGACTGTGAGCGTCGGTCAGCCGGAAAGCAGAGCAGTGACGTCACCGCTCTGCTTTCCGGCCGCTGTGCTCACAGCCAGTACAGGAGGAGTGCAGAGAAGCAGAGCGCCGGGGACAGACAGCGGTAGGTAAGTATGTACTGTTTGTTTTTTTTTACTTTTACGCTGGTAACCAGGGTAAACATCGGGTTACTAAGCGCGGCCCTGCGCTTAGTAACCCGATGTTTACCCTGGTTACCGGCATCGTTGGTCGCTGGAGAGCTGTCTGTGTGACAGCTCTCCAGCGACCAAACAGCGATGCTGCAGCGATCCGAATCGTTGTCGGTATCGCTGCAGCGTCGCTTAATGTGAAGGGGCCTTTAATGATGGGATTGCGGAAGAATTGTGCTCCGTTGTTTACACCTCATTCGATGCGACTGTTCAGTGGGTGCGAAAGTATGGGCCTGGGGCCTTGTTGGCAAAAACAGACATCGAGTCGGCTTTTAGGCTTTGGCCGGTGCACCCTCAGAGCATTCCTTTGTTAGGTTGTTGGTGGGAGGGGGGGTTTTACTTGGATAGGTGTTTGCCTATGGGATGTTCGATTTCTTGTGCATTGTTTGAGACTTTCAGTACCTTTTTGGAATGGGTAGTGAGAGACGTTTCGGCTGTTCCTTCGGTTATTCACTACTTGGATGACTTTTTGTTTGTTGGTCCACCGGATTCTGCGGTGTGTGGCCATCTACTTGCTACCATGCAATGGGTGGCCGGACAGTTTGGCACAGGATAAGACGGAGGGCCCCTGCAAGGTCTTCAGTTTTCTAGGGATTCTCATTGATTCCGAAAAAATGGAATGTAGGTTGCCGGATGATGAGTTGCTGTTGCTTAACCCCTCTGTGACCTTAGACGTACTATCCCGTCGAGGTGCCCTGGGCTTATCTGACCCTGGACGGGATAGTACGTCATAGCCGATCGGCCGCGCTCACGGGGGGAGCGCGGCCGATCGCGGCCGGGTGTCAGCTGCTTATCGCAGCTGACATCCGGCACTATGTGCCAGGAGCGGTCACGGACCGCCCCCGGCACATTAGCCCCTGGCACACCGCGATCAAAGATGATCGCGATGTGCCGGCGGTGCAGGGAAGCACCGCGCAGGGAGGGGGCTCCCTGCGGGCTTCCCTGAGACCCCCGGAGCAACGCGATGTGATCGCGTTGCTGCGAGGGTCTCACCTCCCTCCCTGCTCCCTCCAGCCCCGGATCCAAGATGGCCGCGGATCCGGGTCCTGCAGGGAGGGAGGTGGCTTCACAGAGCCTGCTCAGAGCAGGCACTGTGAAGCCTGCAGCGCTGCATGTCAGATCAGTGATCTGACAGAGTGCTGTGCAAACTGTCAGATCACTGATCTGTGATGTCCCCCCCTGGGACAAAGTAAAAAAGTAAAAAAAAAATTTTCCAAATGTGTAAAAAAAATAAAAAAAAATATTCCAAAATAATGAAAAAAAAAATATATATATTATTCCCATAAATACATTTCTTCATCTAAATAAAAAAAAAAAAACAATAAAAGTACACATATTTAGTATTGCCGCGTCCGTAACGACCCGACCTATAAAACTGTCCCACTAGTTAACCCCTTCAGTAAACACCGTAAGAAAAAAAAAAAAAAACGAGGCAAAAAACAACGCTTTATTATCATACCGCCGAACAAAAAGTGGAATAACACGCGATCAAAAGGACAGATATAAATAACCATGGTACTGCTGAAAGCGTCATATTGTCCCGCAAAAAAAGAGCCGCCATACAGCATCATCAGCAAAAAAATAAAAAAGTTATAGTCCTGAGAATAAAGCGATGCAAAAATAATTATTTTTTCTGTAAAATAGTTTTTATCGTATAAAAGCGCCAAACCATAAAAAAATGATATAAATGAGGTATCGCTGTAATCGTACTGACCCGAAGAATAAAACTGATTTATTAATTTTACCAAACGCGGAACGGTATAAACGCCTCCCCCAATAGAAATTCATGAATAGCTGGCTTTTGGTCATTCTTCCTCACAAAAATCGGAATAAAAAGCGATCAAAAAATGTCACGTGCCCAAAAATGTTTTCAATAAAAACGTCAACTCGTCCCGCAAAAAACAAGACCTCACATGACTCTGTGGACCAAAATATGGAAAAATTATAGCTCTCAAAATGTGGTATTGCAAAAAATATTTTTTGCAATAAAAAGGGTCTTTCAGTGTGTGACGGCTGCCAATCATAAAAATCCGCTAAAAAACTCGCTATAAAAGTAAATCAAACCCCCCTTCATCACCCCCTTAGTTAGGGAAAAATAAAAAAAAATGTATTTATTTCCATTTTCCCATTAGGGCTAGGGTTAGGGCTAGGGTTAGGGCTAGGGCTAGGGTTAGGGCTAGGGTTAGGGCTAGGGCTAGGGTTAGGGTTAGGGCTAGGGTTAGGGCTAGGGTTAGGGCTAGGGTTAGGGCTAGGGCTAGGGTTAGGGCTAGGGTTAGGGCTAGGGTTAGGGTTAGGGCTAGGGTTAGGGCTAGGGTTAGGGCTAGGGTTAGGGCTAGGGTTAGGGCTAGGGTTAGGGTTAGGGCTAGGGTTAGGGCTAGGGTTAGGGCTAGGGTTAGGGTTAGGGTTGGGGCTACAGTTAGGGTTGGGGCTAAAGTTAGGGTTAGGGTTTAGATTACATTTACAGTTGGGAATAGGGTTGGGATTAGGGTTAGGGGTGTGTCAGGGTTAGAGGTGTGGTTAGGGTTACCGTTGGAATTAGTGTTAGGGGTGTGTTTAGATTAGGGTTTCAGTTATAATTGGGGGGTTTCCACTGTTTAGGCACATCAGGGGCTCTCCAAACGCGACATGGCGTCCGATCTCAATTCCAGCCAATTCTGCGTTGAAAAAGTAAAACAGTGCTCCTTCCCTTCCGAGCTCTCCTGTGTGCCCAAACAGGGGTTTACCCCAACATATGGGGTATCAGCGTACTCAGGACAAATTGGACAACAACTTTTGTGGACCAATTTCTCCTGTTACCCTTGGGAAAATACAAAACTGGGGGCTAAAAAATAATTTTTGTGGGAAAACAAAAAGATTTTTTATTTTCACGGCTCTGCGTTATAAACTGTAGTGAAACACTTGGGGGTTCAAAGCTCTCAACACATCAAGATGAGTTCCTTAGGGGGTCTACTTTCCAAAATGGTGTCACTTGTGGGGGGTTTCTACTGTTTAGGTACATTAGGGGCTCTGCAAACGCAATGTGACGCCTGCAGACCATTCCATCTAAGTCTGCATTCCAAATGGCGCTCCTTCCCTTCCGAACCCTCCCATGCGCCCAAACGGTGGTTCCCCCCCACATATGGGGTATCAGCGTACTCAGGACAAATTGGACAACAAGTTTTGGGGTCCAATTTCTCCTGTTACCCTAGGGAAAATACAAAACTGGGGGCTAAAAAATAATTTTTGTGGGAAAAAAAATTTTGTTTTATTTTTATGGCTCTGCATTATAAACTTCTGTGAAGCCCTTGGTGGGTCAAAGTGCTCACCACACATCCAGATAAGTTCCTTAGGGGGTCTACTTTCCAAAATGGTGTCACTTGTGGGGGGTTTCAATGTTTAGGCACATCAGTGGCTCTCCAAACGCAACATGGCGTCCCATCTCAATTCCTGTCAATTTTGCATTGAAAAGTCAAACGGCGCTCCTTCCCTTCCGAGCTCTCCCATGCGCCCAAACAGTGGTTTACTGCCACATATGGGGTATCAGCGTACTCGGGACAAATTGGACAACAACTTTTGAGGTCCAATTTCTTCTCTTACCCTTGGAAAAATAAAAAATTGGGGGCAAAAATATAATTTTTGTGAAAAAATATGATTTTTTATTTTTACGGTTCTGCATTATAAACTTCTGTGAAGCACTTGGTGGGTCAAAGTGCTCACCACACCTCTAGATAAGTTCCTTAGGGGGTCTACTTTCCAAAATGGTGTCACTTGTGGGGGGTTTCAATGTTTAGGCACATCAGTGGCTCTCCAAACGCAACATGGCGTCCCATCTCAATTTCTGTCAATTTTGCATTGAAAAGTCAAACTGCGCTCCTTCCCTTCCGAGCTCTCCCATGCGCCCAAACAGTGGTTTACTGCCA
Organism: Ranitomeya imitator; assembly: GCF_032444005.1. Lineage (NCBI taxonomy): Eukaryota > Metazoa > Chordata > Amphibia > Anura > Dendrobatidae > Ranitomeya > Ranitomeya imitator. Next base: position 491,098,871 of record NC_091282.1, on the reverse strand, counting down.
CATATGGGGTATCAGCGTACTCAGGACAAATTGGACAACAACTTTTGAGGTCCAATTTCTTCTCTTACCCTTGGAAAAATAAAAAATTGGGGGCAAAAATATAATTTTTGTGAAAAAATATGATTTTTTATTTTTACGGTTCTGCATTATAAACTTCTGTGAAGCACTTGGTGGGTCAAAGTGCTCACCACACATCCAGATAAGTTCCTTAGGGGGTCTACTTTCCAAAATGGTGTCACTTGTGGGGGGTTTCAATGTTTAGGCACATCAGTGGCTCTCCAAACGCAACATGGCGTCCCATCTCAATTCCTGTCAATTTTGCATTGAAAAGTCAAATAGCGCTCCTTCCCTTCCGAGCTCTCCCATGCGCCCAAACAGTGGTTTACTGCCACATATGGGGTATCAGCGTACTCAGGACAAATTGGACAACAACTTTTTGGTCCATTTTCTCCTGTTACCCTTGGTAAAATAAAACAAATTGGAGCTGAAGTAAATTTTTTGTGTAAAAAAGTTAAATGTTCATTTTTATTTAAACATTCCAAAAATTCCTATTAAACACCTGAAGGGTTAATAAACTTCTTGAATGTGGTTTTGAGCACCTTGAGGGGTGCAGTTTTTAGAATGGTGTCACACTTGGGCATTTTCTATCATATAGACCCCTCAAAATGACTTCAAATGAGACGTGGTCCCTAAAAAAAAATGGTGTTGTAAAAATGAGAAATTGCTGGTCAACTTTTAACCCTTATAACTCCCTAACAAAAAAAAAAATTGGTTCCAAAATTATGCTGATGTAAAGGAGACATGTGGGAAATGTTACTTATTAAGTATTTTGTGTGACATATCTCTGTGATTTAATTGCATAAAAATTCAAAGTTTGAAAATTGCGAAATTTTCAAAATTTTCGCCAAATTTCCGTTTTTTTCACAAATAAACGCAGGTACTATCAAAGAAATTTTACCACTATCATGAAGTACAATATGTCACGAGAAAACATTGTCAGAATCACCAGGATCCGTTGAAGCGTTTCGGAGTTATAACCTCATAAAGGGACAGTGGTCAGAATTGTAAAAATTGGCCTGGTCATTGACGTGCAAACCACCCTTGGGGGTAAAGGGGTTAAGCAAGATGTGGGCAGGATCGTAAAATTGCGGAAGGCAACTCTGAAGGCGTTGCAGTCGTTGCTGGGCAGCCTGAATTTTGCTTGCCGTTTTATGCCGATGGGCAGGATTTTTTGCCGCCGATTGTCCAGGGCGACGGCGGGAGTCCGGTCGGCTCATCATTTTATCCGTTTGGGTGGAGAGCATAAGGACGACCTTCTTGTTTGGCAACGTTTTTTGGAAAGCTATAACGGCAGGTCGCTTATTCAGCGGTAGGATCTGAATGCCTTCGACTGCGAGATCTACACGGACGCAGCAGTGGAGTTGGTTATGGGGCCTATTGTGGAGGAAAATGGAGTGTGGGGGTGTGGCCGGAAGGTTGGCAAAAAAGGGGCTTACCAAGAATTTGGCGTTGTTAGAACTGTTCCCGATTGTGGTGTCGGTGTTTATTTGGGGCGACAATTTTAGGGACCGGCGAGTATGTTTTCATTGTGATAACTCGAGCATGGTGTCCGTGATTAACAGCCTATCTTTTTCCTCCCCCCCAGTAATCAGGCTGGTCAGGGAATTGGTGTTGAGATGCTTAGAGTTGAATGCATGGATTTCGGCGGTGCACGTGCCTGGCGTTCAAAACAATATAGCTGACGCTTTGTTTCGTTTGCAGTGGGACCGATTCCGGGAATTGGCTCCAGATTCGGAGGCAGCAGGAGCAGCATGTCCTTTGCATCTGTGGCAGGTTGTTACGGAAGGGGAGGCCGATTGATCCAAGCTTCAGTGTCAAACAGAATATGGTCAGATTATACGGCGTCATGGGCCATGTGGGAAAGTTGTTTGGCCCAATGTGGCTCAGCTGAGTCCGATAGCGATAGGACAATGGCGTTATTGGCTCTGATGGGTAAGGTGGTGGAGTGGGGTTGGTCTGTGTCTAGATTAAACAAGTTTATAGCAGGTTTGGCTTTCGGTTTTCAGCTGCAAGGCTTGAGGGATGTTACAAAGGACTTTGTGATACGGCAGGCGTTGAGGGGTTTTCGCAAAGGTAACGCGACTTTTGATAAGCGTAGGCCCATTTCTTTTGGGATGTTTCAGCGGTTAGGTGAGGCCTTAGGTGTCATTTGTTCTTCTCAGTTTGAGGTGGTACTGTTTCGGTTGGCCTTTTCTTTAGCATTTTTTGGTGCTTTGCATTTGGGAGAATTGGTTTCCCCGAGCAAGGACAGGTCGGGTGGTCTTTTGGCGGAAGATGTAGTTTTTTGGGATGGTGGTATCGCTTTTTGGATAAGGCATTTGAAGACGGATCAGCTGGGCAGGGGAAAGAAGTTAGTGTTAGGAAGGGTGGCTGGTAGCGGGATGTGTCCGCAACACTGTTTGGAAGCATATTGGAATTTGTGCTTGGTCAGGTCAGGCCCTTTGTTACAACACCAAGAAGGGGATTTTCTGTCACGTTTCCAGTTTGTAGCCATTTTGAAGAAAGGCTTGAGGTTGCTGGGTGTTAACCCGGATGATTTCGGTTCGCACTCTTTTAGGATTGGGGCCACGTCCGAGGCTGATGGTTTGGGCCTGGGGCCGGATGTGATTAAGAAAATAGGCAGATGGAGTTCTAATCGTTACCTGTCTTATGTGCGGCATTAAGTCGGCGATGCTGGGGGTGTGTGTTTTGCGTATTGTTAATTGTGGTTATGTTTTCCAGGTCGTACCCCCTTCTTGGCTTGGATTGTTGGACACTCTTTCGTTTACTGGGGTGCCCTCCGGGCTGATGCTAGGTCGAATGGTAGGCAACTGGGTTTTGGTCGGGAGGCAGTGATCATTCGTTGGATGGGTCTTCGTGGTATGTTGTGGCGTAGCTTCTTGCCGGAATTCTCCCGCGCCACCCGTTTGGATCGTCCCCCGGACATCTTGGTGGTTCACCTGGGAGGTAACGATTTGGGGGCAAAACCAGTGAGGGAACTGATTCGGGATATCCGTTTCGACTTGTTGAGACTATGGGTATCTTTTCCCGGTATGGGTATGACGGTGTGGTCGGACATTGTGCCGCGGCGGTCGTGGCGGGAGGCCCGGTCCCATAAAGGGATTAACAGAGCCAGGGTGAAATTGAACAGGATGGTGGCGAGTTTTGTGTCTCGGAACGGGGGTATTGCCGTGAGACATTTTGAGCTAGAGGCCGGGGTCGGTAATTTCTGGAGGGATGATGGAGTGCATCTTAACGAGATAGGTACGGATTTATGGGCGCTCGGTCTACAGGAAGGAGTAGAAAGAGCTTTGGCGATGGTGGGGCACTCACGAGCCTGAGCTGGTCATGGCTGTTCGTGTGTGGCGGGGGGTGGGGTTCTTGGAGTTGGTGATGATGCTTATAGGGTTGATCTGGCTTTTGTTATGGGCTCTGGACGGGGTGTTTACCTCGGGAGCTTTGTGGTTGGTTTGCCCGAAATGGGTTACATGGTGCCCTTGAGCTGGTGGTTACGGCTGAGGGTAAATACGTGTTTTTTGGTTAAATTTTTGGGTAGGCTCTTTGCCTATTATGAGCCAGATTTTTTAGCTCCAAGAACCCTCCCCTCGAGGTTTTTACATTTACAATGTTTACATGTTGTTATTTATGTATTTGTTAATAAAATGGCCGCTGTGGCCAAATTATCCAAAAGAAATTAACGTGGTGGTGTGTTTTCGTGGGTAGTTAAATGGAAGGGTTTAAAAGGGAACAGGGTAGTTGGGGTTGGGGATGTCTTATGGAAAGGATCCTTTATTGGCTATACGCGGTCATGTAAGTATGGGATTTTTTTTGTGGTGGCCGCTCTCACATCACTATTTTGCAATTTTCATGCGGCTCAGCTACATTTGCAGTAGGTATGCCATTTAGCTGTGTTTGCACAGCGGCTACATACAGCATTATGCTTGACACCATCTCGTGGTTGGTCTATACAAATACCTGTTGTGCTGCTCTTTGAACTTTCACTGTGGGGATTTGCCCTACTACTACCCCCTAGCACAGGGTCTGGTGTGGTTATTTGGTAACCACTTTGGGGACGCCCTCATGTTGTAATTACTTGTGGCTGCATGTATGCACATATATATGGTACCAGGAACTTTACCTTAGGCAAAAGTATATAACTTATTTTGCATTTAATCTTTGGTATGTGTACATATTACTGTGATTGCACTAGTATTTTTTCTTTTTTCTTTTTTTTGTCTTTTGGTTCAGCATCATATAAGGGGAATGGTGTGTTTGTTTCTGATCCTCACGGATCATGTTTTAAATTGTTTTATATTTTGTATGTCCTTTGCTTTCATATAATAAAGTTGTATTTCATATATGTGTATATACAGGTGTGCACACATCTATGTAGTGTCTTTTTCTCTTTTCTAAGTTTTTTTTACATCAAACACATTAGCCGGATGATGGGACTTCTACTGTCCCATCATTGGCTAATGTGTCACTCACTGTCACTGTAGCAGGCATAGCCCGATGGGACTTGTAGTCTCATCGGACGATGCCTGCACACAGAGACACACACACCAATGACCCCCCCGCCAAGCCCACACATCCCAGCGCCGCCAGCAGACCCACCGCGCAGACCCCCCCGCACGCAGATCCCTGCACTGGCCGCACATCCCAGCACAGCCAGCAGACCGCCCCGCCCGCAGATCCCAGCACAGCCCCGCACGCAGCCCCAAGCACTGCCCACAGCCCAGTCACTCTTGAGTGACCGCTGTCTGTGGAGGCTGGGTCACTCCTACTGATAACGTCATGTCAATTTCCAGAGTCTGGAAATTGATGTGGCGTCGGCGGAAATTAGCGGCGGCTGCAGCCTGGGGGTCACGTGACCCAGACTCAGCCGCCGGCATAGCGCCCCTCACAGGCTAAAACGCCAACATAAAGTATTTACAAAATTCATTAGGGGCCCCGGGGGGACACATTGGGGGGTTAATTCAAAGTAGTGGACAACCCCTTTAATCTCTGACCCATTTCTTTGGTGGGGGCGCCATCGGCTTCATCTGCCTAGGGCACCAAAATACCATGTTCAGGCCCTGTCCAACACTGTAGATTAGCCAGAATGCACGGCTGCGTCCTATGATTTATTCTAGCAGACACAAGGACTTGGTTACAGTCATTACTTTTTATTTGACTGTCAGAGAACCATATTGTCTGTGTCTGGCACTCAGTAGCATAGCTACCGGGGTAGAGGGGACAGTCGCCCTGGACCCTGCCCACCCGTAGCTATGTAACTGTTAACTGTATGGGCGTGCACAGCGCGCCCATACAGTTACACTCTGCAGCAGATCAGTTATTTAGGCGCACCGATCTGGCATCAGTCGAACATCCCTTCGGCGGATATTAGCTACTCACAAATGGCACCCTTACAAAATCCATCTGCTGCAGCATCTCAGCGAGGATGACCCAGATCGACGTGCTGAATTTGCAGAATGGGCAAAACAAAAATTGCAACAGGACCCTCAGTTCAGTGATGTGGCAAACTTTTTTGGGTGGGCCATTTTTATGGATACACCTAAATAACATAGGAATGGTGACAGTTTTCTTGCGTAGGGTGTCTGACATTGAAATCTGCTGCAATGACCCAGGTACTGAAGTCACCAGAAATCAACACGATTTCTATCAGTTCCTCACGTGTTAACCTCTGTGACATGTCAATGGCTGTAAATAAAGTTATGTTAAAACCAAGCACGCCATTGTTTTTCTTGTGAAATTCTCAATAAGTTTGATGTGTCACATGACCCTCTTCCCATTGGAAAAAATAAAGTTGGATCCAAAATGGCCGACTTCAAAATGGCCACCATGGTCACCACTCATCTTGAAAAGCTTCCCCCTGCCATATACCAATGTGCCACAAACAGGAAGTTGATATCACCAACCATTCCCAATTTATTTAGGTGTATCCATATACATGGCCCACCCTGTACTATATAGAGGCCTATGGCGAAGGCATTATACTATATAGAGTCTGCCTATGGATAGTGCATTATACAACATAGTCTGCCTTTGGGGAGTGCATAATACTATATAGAGTCTGCCTCTGGTGAATGCATTATACTATATAGAGTCTGCCTATGGGGGTGCATTATACTATATAAAGTCTGCCTATGGGAGTGCATTATACTATATAGAGTCTGACTATGGGGTTGCATTATACTATATTGAGGCTTCTAATGGGGATGCATTACACTATATAGAGTCTTCCTATGGAGAGTGCATTATACCATATAGAGGCCTATGGGGAGTGAATTATACTATATCGAGTCTACCTATGGGGTGCATTATACTATATAGAGTCTGCTTATGGGGAGTGCATTATACTATATAGAGTCTGCCTATGGGGAGTGCATTATACCATATAGAGTCTGCCTAAGGGGAGTCCACTATACTATATAGAGTCTGCTTATGGGAAGTGCATTATACTGTAAGGAGGTGCATTATACTGTATGGAGGCCTATGGGGAGTGCATTATGCTATACAAGCCTATGGAGGTGCTTTAGACTACATAGAATCATCCTATGGTTAGTCCATTATGTCATATAGATTATGTCTATGGGGAGTGCATTACACCATATAGATTGTGCCTATGGCGACTGCATTATTCCTTATACATTGTACATTGTGGGTATTACAGTGAGGGGGCCATCATACAGTGTGGTAGATAATGTTGGAGCCATCAAACAGTTTGGGGGCTACTAAGGTGTCAGTATACTGTGTGGGGGCTACTATACAGTGAGAGGGCATTAAAATATGCATAAGAGAGCAAGATACTGGGTAGAGGGGAGGTGTACAGGGGGAGACTTGACTTATTAAATATTAAGTGAGCACTTATAGGTGAACTCAGGGTATTGTGACTATCAAAGGGATACACAGAGGGCATTATTATGATCTAGGGGGATAAAATGTGGGCACTGTTTCCTAGGGAACGTGTACATGGCATTACTGTATTCTAGAGGTTTGTTTTACCATCTAGAGGGCACACAGTACCACACAGCAGGTGCAATTATAGGGGAACATACGGCAGCAGCAGCTCAGTATTGGGGTATCAGGCGTAGTTATAGGGACACATACGGCAGCAGCGGCTCAGTATTGGGGTATCAGGTGTAGTAATTGGGACACATACGGCAGCAGCGGCTCATTATTGGGGTATCAGCAGGATGAGGAGTTTGTGCAGTTTGGGGATAGAAGGGGACTGTGCAGGAAATGTGAGATGTGACATGTGTCTTTGTTGTAATATCTGCATTCGAGTCCTGACTGGAGAAGTTGTAATGTCGGTCTGGGCCAGATGGAAAAGACAGGAAAAGTAAATGATTCTATCAGAAAGAATGTCAGCTGTAAGTCACTGTATATAACTGTACTGTAATCTCTATATGTCCTACAGGGCTGGTATCTACCATTATATGTCACCATATGGTGGTAATGTCAGTGTTGGTCTTTGTATAGAGATTGATGTTAGTAACAGCTTTGTCATCTGCTGAGGTTCCCCTATACCTACAATAAGAGTGCGCCAGCATAGTTGTAATTGGGGATACCTGATTAGGGGTCCACTCAGAAGTTTTGCCCCTCCCCCTGAATCAAAACCCTAGTTACGCCTCTGCTGGCACTATCTTAAAGACATCCATTGTCTGTCATTTTTCTTGCGCTATTTTTAAGTTTCACTAACTTACCTGCTTCTGCTTCAGAAAGTTATATGAAAGGGTCAAAAAAAGTTATTCACAACTGTTAAAAAGAACCTGTAATGTTTGATAATGCTACTAACCTGCAGATGTTGGGTTAATATACAGGTTATTATTGTTATGAACATGCCAAACCATGATAGAGAAAGTGCAGCACCTGGGAGAAAACGAACTGTATGTGCTAACACTCACCACTCAGTGTACTGAGCGATGACTGAAGCTGTGCTGGCACACCTGGATGACTGAAAGCTGGCGGCTCCCAGGAGAAATGCAGATCATTTTCTCCTGGGAGCTGCACTTTCACTACTATCAAGATTGTGGTTTGTACTGATGAAGAATTCGTAAAACTTTGAAATGTGTTAACGCTTAAACCGTCTAAACTTGTATCTGTATCCCTCGCTCTTTCTCCACGGCAGTGCAGATTAACCCATTACTTCCAGTTTTGTTTCTTCCAATACTATGGCTAGGCACCTTCATAACGCTATTGACCTGTATATTAACCCTATATCTGTAGGTTAGTAGTGTTATTGCACCTGACAGGTTTTCTTTAAATGGACTGCCTAATTTGGGCAACACAGTAGCTCAGTGGGTAGCACTGTTGCTCTGCAGCGCTAGGGTCTGGAGTTCAAATCCCACCAAGGGCAAAATCTGCAGGAGTTTGTATGTGCTTAAAGAGTTAGGCCGGCTTCACACTCAGCGTATGAAAATACGGTCCGTATATTACGGCCGTAATACGCTGAAATGTCCCGAAAATAGTGGTCCGTAGCTCCTCCGTAGGCAGGGTGTGTCAGCGTTTTTTGCGCATGGCATCCTCCGTATGTAATCCGTATGGCATCCGTACTGCGTGGTTTTCTCGCAGGCTTGCAAAACCAACATACCGCTATAGAAATGATCCATGTGTCCCAAAAAGAAAAAAATATATATATATACTGTCTATATATATATATATATATATATATATATATATATATATATATGTCAGTAGACACATATATGTATATATATTACTATTTTTTCCAGCGCTATACAGCTTTAAAGCCGGTAATTCAATTACCGGCTTTTTCTTTCTCCTTCCTAAAACCCGACATGATTTGAGACATGGTTTACATACAGTAAACCATGTCTTCTCTCCATTTTTTTTGCAGATTCCACACTACTAATGTCAGTAGAGTGTATCTGCAAAATTTGGCCGTTCTAGCTCTTAAAATAAAGGGTTAAATGGCGGAAAAAATTGGCGTGGGCTCCCGCGCAATTTTCTCCGCCAGAGTAGTAAAGCCAGTGACTGAGGGCAGATATTAATAGCCTGGAGAGGGTCCATAGTTATTGGCCCCCCCCTGGCTAAAAATATCTGCCACCAGCCACCCCAGAAAAGGCACATCTGGAAGATGCGCCAATTCTGGCACTTGGCCACTCTGTTCCCATTCCCGTGTAGCGGTGGGATATGGGGTAATGAAGGGTTAATGCCACCTTGCTATTGTAAGGTGACATTAAGCCTAATTAATAATGGAGAGGCGTCAATTATGACACCTATCCATTATTAATCCAATTGTAGTAAAGGGTTAAATAAAACACAAACACATTATTTAAAATTATTTTAATGAAATAAAAACAATGGTTGTTGGAGTATTTTATTCTACGCCCAATCCAGTCACTGAAGACCCTCGTTCTGTGAAAGAAAAAACATAATAAACCAACAATATACTTACCCTCCGCAGATCTGTAACGTCCAACGATGTAAATCCTTCTGAAGGGGTTAAAACATTTTGCAGCAAGGAGCTTTGCTAATGCAATGCTACTCCTCGCTGCAAAACCCCAGGGAATGAGTCTAAATATAGATCAATGAGCTATATTTAGCTTCATTTGCGGTGAGGCGCCCTCTGCTGGATGTTCATAGATCGTGGGAACTTACCTAGAAAGCTTCACAGAACGAGGGTCTTCAGTGACTGGATTGGGCGTAGAATAAAATACTCCAACAACCATTGTTTTTATTTCATTAAAATAATTTTAAATAATGTGTTTGTGTTTTATTTAACCCTTTACTACAATTGGATTAATAATGGATAGGTGTCATAATTGACGCCTCTCCATTATTAATTAGGCTTAATGTCACCTTACAATAGCAAGGTGGCATTAACCCTTCATTACCCCATATCCCACCGCTACACGGGAATGGGAAGAGAGTGGCCAAGTGCCAGAATAGGCGCATCTTCCAGATGTGCCTTTTCTGGGGTGGCTGGGGGCAGGTGTTTTTAGCCAGGGGGGGGCCAATAACCGTGGACCCTCTCCAGGCTATTAATATCTGCCCTCAGTCACTGGCTTTACTACTCTGGCGGAGAAAATTGCGCGGGAGCCCACGCCAATTTTTTCCGCCATTTAACCCTTTATTTTAAGAGCTAGAACGGCCAAATTTTGCAGATACACACTACTGACATTAGTAGTGTGGAATCTGCAAAAAAAATGGAGAGAAGACATGGTTTACTGTATGTAAACCATGTCTCAAATCATGTCGGGTTTTAGGAAGGAGAAAGAAAAAGCCGGTAATTGAATTACCGGCTTTCAAGCTGTATAGCGCTGGAATAAATATTAATATATATACATATATGTGTCTCACTGACATATATATATATATATATACCTATTCTATGTGTACACATTTATTCTACCTATTCTACTGTAAGCTGTCAGTGTGATTTTACTGTACACCGCACTGAATTGCCGGCTTTTCTCTCTAACAGCGCTGCGTATTTCTCGCAAGTCACACTGCTTGTCCGTGTGTAATCCGTATTTTTCATGCTTCCATAGACTTTCATTGGCGTATTTCTTGCGCAGTACGGTGACAAACGCAGCATGCTGCGATTTTGTACGGCCGTAGAAAGCCGTATAATACTGATCAGTAAAATACGGCAGATAGGAGCAGGGGCATAGAGAATAAATGTGCCGTATTTTTTGCGAGTTTTACGGACGTAGTTTCTGCGCTCTTACGTTCGTAAAACTCGCAAGTGTGAAGCCGGCCTTATTCCTAAAGGTACCTTCACACTGAACAACTTTCCAACGAGAACGACAACGATCCGTGACGTTGCAGCGTCCTGGATAGCGATCTCGTTGTGTTTGACACGCAGCAGCGATCAGGATCCTGCTGTGACATCGCTGGTCGTCGCTGAAAGTCTGGAACTTTATTTGGTCGTCAAGTCGGCGTGATTCGTCATGTTTGACAGCAAAAGCAATGATGCCTGCAATGTTTTTTCATGGAGCAACAACCAGCGAGAACAATAAGTACATCACTGGATCGCTCCTGCATCGTTCTGCTGTTGCCGCTGTTTGACGTCTCCTAGCGACCTAAACAGCGACGCTGCAGCGATCGGCTCGTTGTCTATATCGCTGCAGCATCGCTTAATGTGATGGTACCTTAATATTAAAAGTTATCTTGCAGATCAGTGGGGGTCCAAGCAGGGCCGGCGTCAGCACCCGGCGTACCCGGGCAAGTGCCGGGGCCCTGGCGAGACAGGGGAGCCCATTCAGGGCCGGCATTAGGGGCAGGCAGCTGCCTAGGGCCCCCGCTCCCCCAGGGGCCCTCAGCTAGCGGCACATCATGCAGCCGCTATGGGGCCTCTGTGAGGCAGGGGGGCCCGCCTGTCACCAGCGCCAACTCCCCCGTCACCGCATTGAACTATACCGGTGTCTGCCGGTAAAGTTCAAAGCAAATGATGGAGGAGAGAGCGTCACCTGCCGCTCCCTCTCCCATCATTCCCCACTCTGCCTCTGACACTGCCGTTGCAGGTGTGCGATGATGTCATCGCGCATTCGCTGTGTGTCAGGCAGTGCAGTGGCAGCCGCTGAGACCGGAGCAGGGAGCAGCGCGGGCACGTTGAGAGGTGAGGAGTGTTTTATTTTTTGTAATTATAACAGTGAGTACTGGACTATGGGGCCATTTTTGGGAGGAGGGGGGCTGTGCTGTATACTACATGTCTGTGCTATATACTACATGGCTGTGTTATATACTACATGGGCTGTGCTATATACTATATGTGCTGTTATATGCTACATGGGCTGTGCTATATACTACATGTCTGTACTATATACTACATGGCTGTGTTATATACTACGTGGGCTGTGCTATATACTATATGGGCTGTTATATGCTACATGGGCTGTGCTATATACTACATGTCTGTACTATATACTACATGGCTGTGTTATATACTACGTGGGCTGTGCTATATACTATATGGGCTGTTATATGCTACGTGGGCTGTGTTATATACTACGTGGGCTGTGTTATATACTATATGGCTGTGTTATGCTATCATGAATCGTGGTATGTGTTAAAGGGGGGGGCCCACTGAGACTCTTTCGTCTGGGGCCCTCAAAAACCTGGAGCCGGCCCTGGGTCCAAGTGCTAGAACTCACTGATCCCACCCTCTAAAATCCCCAGTTATCTGACTGCAGATATCACTGAGTATAGCACTCAGCTTTCTCACATAAAAAGAGTGAAATGTTTTATTTATTTAGCACCATTAATTCCAAAGCTCATTACAGGCATCATCATCACTGTCCCCATTGGCGCTCACAATCTTTATCAGTATGTCTTTGGAGTGTGGGAGGAAACCCACACAAACACAGGGTTATTTTACACTCAGGAAAACAGTATTTAAGAAGTGTTTGTCTGAGCAGTGGACAATCCCTTTAAGCTTTGACTTAGACCAGTATTCCCCAAACTCCAGTCCTCACGGCCCCAACACATCATGTTTTCAGAATTTCCTTAGTATTGCACAGGTCATGGAAGTATTATCAAGGCATTAGGATTTCTCTCACCTGTGCAACACTATGGAAATCCTGAGAACATGATTTGTTGGGGGCCGTGAGGACTGGAGTTTGGGAAACACTGACTTAGATTGACTCTTCTCTTTCTAGGTAAAATTCAGGACTTGGCAATATCTGGAGGAAGATACAGTATGATCACATAATACCAGTTGCGGTTATTTGAATACCGGTGCCAAGTCCTGCAATCTTAGAAACTAGAAAGCTATTGTGCAAGTGTGGTGACATAGGTGATGAAATGATAGCTGTGATGTTTGGAAACATAGTCATGGCAAGCTGAATTGTAGTGCAGCTGAGCGAATCACAATCAGCTAATATCTACACTGCTGTAAAGTGTTTTTGTTTTGTACCGCTGGAGTGGTGCTTTAAACATAAGTCACCCTCCCACGATCATATACTCACCCTCCAGCATCTGTACCATTTTTCGGTGCTGGTCTGGTCCCATGGCGCCACCTTGTGAGCGCAGCTTCTGACTGGCCAGAACTCAGAAACTACGTCATAAGCTCTCATTGCAAGTCTATGAGCAGGGTCGAACGTATAGGCGAACTAGGCGGCCACCTAGGGCGCCGACCCAAAGGGGGCGCCAGAGAAAAAATAGAAAAAATTATAAAAAATCTTTTCAAAAGGCAAAAAGTTTTAGGGATGGAAAGAAAAGTGTACATAAAAGTTTTTACCATAAATTTAAAAGAAAAACCGTTGAGCTTCAATTTATGCACGGAAAGGAGGTGCTAAACTACGGACATGAGTCGTTTGCATCGTCTGCTGACAGGTGTTTGATCCCGCGCGTTTATTTTGCTCCTAAGTTTTCAAATGTTGGCAAAGCAAAGCAAACAACCAAAAATGTACACTTAGCACACACTACACTAAGGGGACGCCCGAGAGAAAAAAATACGTATACTTAACCCTCCGTCAGGAACAATGGATCTGACAGGCGCAGCTAATTAAAACATATTTAAGGGCAAATATGGCGCAAGAGAGGTTGGTTGGGTTGGCAACCATTTCAATAGAATCTGAAGTTGCTAAACAAATTAATCTCGGTGACTTAGTGTCATCCTTTTCAAAAAAAAGGCAAGGAAACAAAAATTTTAATTACCTATGGTCATTTTTGTTTTGTGTTATTGATTACTTTATATATATTTGTCCTATACAACTTCTCAGAAGATTAAAGAGTTAGGAGAGAGTTAATTAATCATTGTTGTTGTGGTTTATTTTGCTCCAAAATTTATATCCCAAGTTTTCATCTACTGCCAAGAATAGTAGGGGCGCAACAAAATAGTTTCACCTAGGGTGCCGTAATCTCTCGGGCAGGCCCTGTCTATGAGAGCCAGAAGGACGCCAGGATGAGGCTCTCATAGATTTATATTGATTAGTGACCTTCGGCTCACTCCATGAAACACTGAGGCCACGTGCACATGTTGCGGGAAGTGGGACGGATTTTTCCGGACTGATTTTGGTAAATCCGCAGGTAAACCGCACTGCGGATTTCCTGTGGAATTACTGCGGATTTACCGTAATTTTTTTTGCGGATTTAGTGCGGATTCCACCTGTGGTTTTACACCTGCGGATTCCTATAATGGAGCAGGTGTAAACCGCTGCAGAATCCACACACTGGAAATCCACTCAGGGAAAACTGCTGCGATTCCGCAGCGGCCAATCCGCTGCGGATCCGCAGCAAAATCTGCAACGTGTTCACATACCCTGAAGCAGCCAGCAGGTCACAAACTACAAGAGACGGACAGAAGCATTGGCGAAAACAGATGGAAACGCCATAACGTGAGTATTAAACAGGGGTCAGGAGGAGACTTGGATTGTAAGTACCACTACAGTGGTAAAATTAAAAAAGTGGTGGTTTCATTCTTAGATAAAAGAATTGTAATAGGCAATGCAATTTGTTTGAAATTATATCATTGGTTACAGAAGATTTCTTCCATGTCAAATAGACAGACCCTATTGATCGAAGGTTGAATTCTCATTAGTCGGGGGTTGAATGCCTGTGCTAGGTATTATCCATAGATCTAATGGAGTTGTCTAGTTTAAAAAAAATGGGGACAATGTTGCCCATGTGTTAAAATAACAAAATAAACATTACTTACCAAGTGAAGTCGCAAATGCTCCAGCACTACCTCTGTGTTGCTCCCTCTCTGCCTATCATTCTTTACAGGGTGGCAGCGGTGACATCACATTTACAACATGTAGCCGGCATTGGGCAAACCAGAGGTAGCTGGCACAAGATTAGTAATCATAGTGATGAGCTACAAATTGCCTACTCTCCTTAATTGATATGTTTTCCAACTGGTTCCTTGCAAATTTAGCAAAATAGTGGTTAGCCGAAGCCTCCATTTTGCTGAATAACACAGGGCCAGGAAAACATTAAAAAAATAACACTCACGTGTTCTGCCTCCTCTGCTGCCCACCATCTCTTCAATCCAGGCAGTGGCTTCTAGTTTGACTAGGTCGGTCTCTGATATCACTTCGCTCTGTGGTGTTGTGGTGCATGGCATGATGTCACTATGTGACGGGCACAAGGGGGCATTCTTTGCGTCTGGAGGAGAGAAGGTTTTTCCACCAACATAGAAGAGGATTCTTTACTGTTAGGGCAGTGAGAATCTGGAATTGCTTGCCTGAGGAGGTGGTGATGGCGAACTCAGTCGAGGGGTTCAAGAGAGGCCTGGATGTCTTCCTGGAGCAGAACAATATTGTATCATACAATTATTAGGTTCTGTAGAAGGACGTAGATCTGGGTATTTATTATGATGGAATATAGGCTGAACTGGATGGACAAATGTCTTTTTTCGGCCTTACTAACTATGTTACTATGTTACTATGTTACTATGTGCACTGTCAGTGTGATGGCAAACAATGTGCAGTGATGTCAGAGACCTAGTTTAGCTGGAAGCCATGGCCTAGATTCAAGAGACCGAAGAGGATGGACGAAGACGAAGGAAGGAGAAAAGAACAGACATTGAGCATTGGACCAGTGGGTTATGGTAACAGGGTCGTCTTCAGCCCAGAACCGGGCATGGGACTCAGCTAATTTGTCAGTGGCACGAGATGTACGCTGCTGAATTGTTTGAACTTGTCTGCCTAGACAAAAAATTGTGTGTGTTGCGCATGTTGTGCCATGCTGATTTATACATAACGGGACTGTTCCGCGTCCCTGTGGATGAAGAAGCCCTAGAAACACCCCAAGAGGAAGGTGTAATGCGGCAGGATGGCCTGAAGTGAACTTTTTTGTGTTTATTTTTGTTGCACCCGTTGTGCCCTTCCTGCTGGAAAGCAGAAACTTCTCTTTAATTCACGGACTGTTGCTGAGATTATGTGTGTTCCTGTTGCTGGAGACCGTGCTCTCTTCAAGGGAAGGGGGAGCTCATCCTAGACTTTAGGCCCAAAGCCTGGGTCATGTCCTGTATATAGGAATATTCTGACACCTGCAGGACTGTGAACCAGGATACAATTTGTGCAACACAGACTGTGCTGCGTCGTTTAAGAGACTTGGCTCGTAATGAGTCACATTTATTACAAAGAGACTATCTCTTGTTTTCTCCCTGCGTGGAGTATTGTCTCTAACAGTAAAGTTTATTTTTTTCATATACTTAGTCAGGGATGACCAAGTTAAAGGGAAGGGGGAATGTAGGGAAATGGAAGATGTTATTGTTCTATCTTTTACCTCTTTCTCGTATTTGACTCATACTGCTACACTATCATGTGTATTACCATGAAGTGTGTCACATAGGTACTGCTACACTATTCTGTGTATTACCGTAAGGGTTAAATGTGTAATGTATATTTACGTGCTGCTATGTGTAAAGTTAGGGAAAGTGCTGTTTGTAGGGTTGGCCACTAGATGGGGGGCATGTTAGTGCACACAGCTCTTAGATAGTACATAGTGTAAGTAGATGGTTAATAGTAGGAGGGGCTGCTGTATGGTAAGTCGGTGTAAGTTTTAGGATAGGGCAGAGGGCGAGGGATGCCTGAAATGTCCACATGAGCTATAGGCCCAGGACTCCACAGCAGCCACGAAACATTAAAGTAGTGAAGTCCAGTCATCCACAGCATCAGAACAGTACAGCAGTGGGCCAGTACAGTAGGGGGCCAATAGCTGTTCCAGAGTGTGGCAACATCGCTTGGATAGATACCCTCAAAGCTGGAGCGAAACGACTGGAGGGATCTACAGATGCAGTGTGTTTGGACAGTAAAGATGTGATGCAAGTGCAGGGAACAGTATAGAAGGGCAGGTTGCTCTCCCAGTGGTTTCTGACTCCGGGAACTAACGATCTTGTGTCTGGTGTGAAACATACTGAGGGATGCATAGCTGTAGCAGAGCCATGCAGACAGGATGCTGAGGAACTGTCAGGGACGGCCCAACCGGGTCCGTGCTATGTGACCATGAGAGAAGTGCAGGGAAAGGAAAGGAACACCGTTTTATGAAACGTGTTATAAAAGCTGTGAAGACTTAGGATGCGCTGTGTGAAGAACCCAGTAAAGATGTTCTTATTGAAGTTAAAATGGACTGTGTCTCAATTAATGCAAATCGGCCTGGAGAGGGTCCCCCGCAGCATAGGGAAGATCCAGAAGGAGCCAGACCTGAAGACACAGGTATGCTGACTAATGTTGATAATTTTCCTGTGAGAGGAGTCCAGGGCACAGAAATCCAGGTGTCCTCGGCCATGACTATGGTCCTGGCTGACCCTTGCATAGTGTACTTTAGTGTAGAGACTTCCTGATTAAGATCAGAGTTGGTGAGATAGCATGAGGAGACAGAGCACAGATAAGCCAAGGGGCTGGAGCATTCAAGAGGAGTACGGGACCCCACAGGGAAGCAGCGTGTGAGCGGTCGCTATTGAGTGCAGTGGTCCTTCAGGAAATATCCTGGGCCTACGGCCTTAGTTAGGCAGAACTATGGGTGCCTCTTTCTTCTTCCAAGGGAAGCTGGAGGGAGACTGACTGAAGTTAGCGGATCTAAGTGTACGGGAGCTGCAGGGGTGGAAGGAGCGTCTCCGGGACCAGAGTTATCAGAGAATGCAGGGAGAGCTCAAGGAATGCAAATGATTATGAACTGTGGTGCATCTGTACCAAAACCTCTGTTATCAAGTAAAGTTGAACTGTTAATTATGAACACAGAGTCTCGAGTTGTTTGTGTGAAACCTGAATCTGGAACCAGGAACACAGAACCAGAAGGAACCCTGGAGCCTAGTGTGAGTGTTCTGCTTTGCACATATCACACAAAACAGGACAGGACATTGTATTTTCGTTGTGGGGTGCCAGGGTGTGGGAACACAGCAGCCGCTTGCCATGACTACTGTTATGATTTGGTAATTCAGTACCACAATGGACATAGAAGTCAGAGCACATACAGTGACCTGACTATAACCCAAAAACATAGAACGAGCTCTGAGACGTGGAAACTCTGCTGACCGCAATCCCTAATCCTCTCCAACCACACTAGAGGTAGCCGTGGATTGCGCCTAACGCTCCCTATGCAACTCGGCACAGCCTGAGAAACTAACTAGCCTGAAGATAGAAAATAAGCCTACCTTGCCTCAGAGAAATACCCCAAAGGAAAAGGCAGCCCCCACATATAATGACTGTGAGTTAAGATGAAAAGACAAACGTAGAGATGAAATAGATTTAGCAAAGTGAGGCCCGACTTTCTAAACAGAGCGAGGATAGGAAAGGTAACTTTGCGGTCAACACAAAACCCTACAAACAACCACGCAAAGGGGGCAAAAAGACCCTCCGTACCGAACTAACGGCACGGAGGTACACCCTCTGCGTCCCAGAGCTTCCAGCAAGCAAGAAAAAACAAATAAGCAAGCTGGACAGAAAAAACAGCAAACAAAATAACAAAAGCGGACTTAGCTATGCAGAGCATACTTTCTGCAGGGTATCTAAACTTGGTTTTATTCTAGGTACTAGATTGTGGCCCGATTCTAATGCATCGGGTATTCTAGAATAGGCATGTCCCCGTAGTATATGGACAATGATGATTCCAGAATTCGCGGCAGACTGTGCCCGTCGCTGATTGGTTGAGGCAACCTTTACGACATAATCATCACCATGGCAACCATTATGACATCATCGTCGCTGTGCCCGTTGCTGATTGGTCGAGGCCTGGCGGCCTCGACCAATCAGAGACGCGGGATGTCTACGTCCTTTATGACATCATCGTCGCTGTGCCCGTCGCTGATTGGTCGAGGCCTGGTGGCCTCGACCAATCAGAGGCGCGGGATTTCCAGGACAAACAGACAGACAGACAGAAAGACAGACAGACAGACAGAGACAGACAGAAAGACAGACAGACGGAAAAACCCTTAGACAATTATATATATAGATTATATTTTTAAAACAGCATAAAAAAACCTAAAACAATTGTAGTATCACTATTTTTTCATTTCCTAAAAATAAACTATGATTTATTAATGCATTAGATGTAAACCAAAATGTGGCTGTAAGACAAAAACTCTGCCAAAAAGAATAATCAAAGCCAAAAATAATTGTATTTTTAAGAGGGGTTAATATACAATAATTGAATATTTTAAGGGCAATGCATGAGAGCAGAGAAAGATTTTGTGAGGATTGAAGGTCACAGATGTATGGAGGTGACAGGTTGTGGATGACTTTGTATGCCATGATTAGGGTATTGAACTGGAGTCTCTGTGCAATGGGGAGCCAGTGAAGGGATTGACAAAGAGGAGACGCTGGGGAATAGTGTGTGTGGGGGGGGACTGGTGGTTTAGTCATGCAGCAGAGTTTAGGATAGATTGGAAGGGTGCAATAGTGTTACAGGGGAGGCCACAAAGCAGGAGGTTGCAGCAGTTGAGGTGGGAGAGGATAATGGCATGCACTAGTGTTTTTTCAGATTCTTGGTTAAGGAATGTGCTGATCCGGGTAATATTTTTGAGTTTGAGTTGGCAGGAAGTGAAAAGGGCTTGGATATGTGGTTTGAGGAAGAGATCAGAGTCAAGGGCTTCCCCAAGGCAGAGAGCTTGCGAAACTGGGGTGAGTGAACAGCCATTGACTTTGATGGATAGGTATTTTGGGAGGATTGAGTGAGATAGGGGAAAGATGATGAATTGTACTTTATCCATGTTAACTTTTAGAAATCTAATGGAGAAGAGAGATGAAATAACTGACAGACATTGTGAGATTCTGGTTAGTAAGTAGGTGATATCGGGTCCAGAGATTTAGATCTGTGTGTCATCAGCATAGAGATGATACTGAAAGCCATGGGACTCTATGAGTTGTCCCAGGCTGAAGGTTTAGATGGAGAAGAGCAGGGGTCGTAGAACTGAACCTTGGGGGACACCAACATATAGGGGGTGAAATGAGGAGGTAGTGTGGGAGTGGGAGACTCTGAATGTCCGGCCTGTTAGGTATGAAGAGATCCAAGATAGGGAGAAGTCTGTGATGCCAGGAGATGAGAGAATCTGTAGTAAGAGGAAATGGTCCACTGTTTCCAAGACAGAAGACAGGTCCAGGAGGAGGAGAACAGCTCTGCTCTGATAAGGGTATACCGTGAAGATTGGTAGAGCAGCTTAGTATACATTTTTTGCAAAAAACGTATCAACCAAATACCCTGTTTTTTACATCTTTTACTAGCACTTGCGGATTACTGCAACATTTTTTCAAACTGAGTGTTTTTGGTTTTACTATTCTCTTTTGTGTCTTCAGGAGGAGAACAGAGTAGTGTCGCTTGGATTTGACAGTTAGTAGGTCATTGGTGACTTTAGTCAGGGCAGTTTCAGTGGAATGATGCGGTCGGAAGCCAGATTGTAAGCTGTCAAAGAGGGAACAGGAGGAGAAGTTGGAGGACAGTTGAAGATGGATGTGCTGTTTCAATAGTTTTGAGGCATAGGGGAGAAGTGATATAGGATGATAGCTAGACACAGGGGATGGGTCAAGGGAGGGTTTTTAAGGATGAGTGCGAGGCATGTTTGAAGCAAGAGAAGACACAAGATGTTAGTGAAAGGTTGAAGAGATGGGTTAGATTTGTGATGAAGACTGTGGTGAGGTTTGGGAGGTGGTGAGATGTGATCTGGAGAGTAGAGAAGAAAGCTGATCTTCCATAATGGCGAAGAAGGTGGTTTTGGAGGAGAGCTGAATAGTTATGATTATGAAGAGGAGCTGTGGGGACTTTTGGCCAAAGCGTTGTCTGATGCTATAAATCTTTTGCTTGAGGCAAACTCTTCAGCTGAGATGAGAGATAGGGGAAACTTTTTTTACACCCCCTTCCAACTGTGGCCTATGTTCCTTTTTTTTTTCTTTTATATATTTTGAAAAATATGTTCCATATTTTTTTAAGGTGAAGTTCAACTTTGGTAAACAAATGAAAACCTATTGAACATAGCCAAAAGCGCACTATCCATGTACATTATGTGCACATCAATAGTAATTGGGTGTGTTACATTGGTGTACTGGTATTTTGGTATTTTCTTGGTGACTTTATTTCTTTCTTTATTTTTTTGTATTTTTCTTTCTAAGACGGCAGTTAAAATCATCTTTGAAAGATTTTAAAAGGAACTTTGAAACAAAAATGTGATTACTAAACCATGTGCAGGATGCTGCATGGCTCATAAATATCTTTGTAGAAGCCTCCCATTTTTTAAACTGTCAGTCTTATTAGGATAAAGATAGTGAAGCTATAAAATTGACATGTTACATTTAGTTTTGCCACAGTGATTCAGCACTTCCTATGATACAGAAGATAACGGTCCTAAAACTTAAAAAAAAAACACAATTAATATCAAGTAATACAGTTCCTGAATTACTTCCAAAAGCCTTTTAGTTCAAAGCCACCTTAAAGAGTAACTAAACTTTGAAATTTTTTTTTGATAATTGTAAGTTATTTAAGTTTTCAAATCACCTTATCAAGCGATTTGGCTTCAGTGCTATAAAAAAAAAGCTTACATCAAGTGGCCTCCAAACCATTGCCTACTCCTTTGTCTTCTTAGCTGGCTTGTCTCTACTCCATTTGGCCTCATTCACAAGTCCGTGTTGAAAACGTGCAGAAAAAAATCCTACCGGCATCATCAGCGTTTTGCATCAGTGTGTCTGTTTTTACCATCAGTGTGTGATCCTTGTGCTCTACATGTTTTTCACAGACCCATAGCCTTGTATTGGCACTTTCAAATAGATTATAAGACAGCGCCTCCAACGATAGTGAAAAATAAATCTTACATTTTATTCTGCCTTCTGTGGCAACGTTTCGGTCCGAAGACCTTTTTCAAGCAAGTCTTCGGACCAAAATGTCGCCACAGGAGGCAGAATAAAATGTAAGATTTATTCTTCACTATCGTTTGAGGAGCTGTTTGATGGACTCCCTGGTTTTGGCATGCACCTTTTTGTCTTCAGAGACTTGGACATGTAAGGGTCCGGTTTAACTTCTACTGTTTTGATATCTTGTATTGGCACTTGTCATCTCTGCTGCTGGAATAAAATGGACATGCCTCCATGTGTTTTGCATACACACACTGTCCATGAAGAACTTGGACATGTGAATAGCACCATATATTAAAATAGGTATGTGTTGTAGGCGTGAAAATAATGGATACAACACACATCTGCAACACGGACATCTGAATGAGACCTTACTTTGAACTGGGAGTATGTACTTTGTCAGTGGATAGAGAGGCACCTTACGAGTGTCAGACTCTTGCCTGCAAGGGAAGGCATCCTCCTCTTAGCAATCAGTAGGATTGTGTGTCCTACATAAGCACTACTGCATCATGTGTCTCCTGCATTGTGCCGTCAGCAGTAGCGATTCCGGCATGGTTGTTCCCAGCACTAGTGAGATTAGGCTACTCTTCAGTGAAGGCGCTATTGGTTTCAAAAGCTTGTAAAGCCTAATCTCACCAGCCCAGGGTACAACCATGCTAGGGGCGTTACTGCAGATGGCACAGTGCAGGAACAAATGATGTTGCAGTGCTTATGCAGGACACAATGCAATCCTTCTGAGCGCCTTAAAGACAGTACTGGCACTGGATACCTTTAAAGGGAGAAAGTACACTCCTAGGGTGCCTCTTCGTCCACTGCCAGACTTCATACTCCCAGTGCATAGTAATCGAGTAGAGTAAAGCCAGACAAGCAGATTAAAAAGTAAGCAGTAATGCAAGATGCAAGTTTTTTTTACAGGACTCAAGCCTATATTTATATAGTCATTTGCAAAGTTAAATGTCTTTTAATGTTGGAAATAATTAGCAAAAAACCCCCAGAAAATTTAGTTATCCTTTAAACTATGTACACCTACAATCATTATATCTAATATTATTGTGGAATGGATTAGATTAGAAACAAAATAAGCATTTTTCATATAGACATAACCAGGAAATTCTGAGTGTTTTGTGCATGTTGAACTACAGTGACCTCTGTTCCTGTACATTCAGTAGGGAGAGCAGAGCATACATAAAGACAAATATTATTTTCACGGTACATAGCAACTAGGCCTGTAACTTCTGTCTCCAAACATGTGGAAGGTTACAATATATGCAAGAAACTGCTTCATCTCGATTTTATTTGCATTTGAAATAATTGGTTAATTAGCAAAATATTACAGTTTTAGATGATAGTGACTGAGGAAAGAAATATAGCAGAGAGTAAAATAGCACAAATATATCAGATTTAAAGCTTTATTCTAACTAAGGCACAAAGCTTAAGTATGGCAAACTGATTTGTACACAGGTTTCCATGCCACTTCATGTTGACAACTGGACAGCATAGCTTGGTCAATGTGATCGAACGGGAACATATCTGCAGGACAATGACAGTTAGCGCTATTGGATTTTCTGCAGCTTAGACTGTAGTGCAAACTTTCCTGCCATCTGGTCCTTTGTAACCTGTGAACTTTAGGAAACAGCCAGCTGATAATTTGTGTCAGGTTCTATTTTTGGCTGGGAATGTTTCACTTAACCAACTACGTGGCATAGAGTGTAATGGGTAACTTGTGTGTACATCAATAGTCTGCTTAAGCTGATCTAACATTTACCAGCTGGTCCAACCTAGCCAGTCAGAGGCAACTTATCTCTTTCCCTTTGAAAAAGTGCAATCGCACACAAAACAAGAAAATTTTAATTCATTTAAGGGGTTGTCCGGTCACAACAAATAATGGACAGAATTGACCATCAATATCGAATCGGTCAGCATCCAACCTGCCCAAATGTTCAGCTGTAAATAGCTGTGGTAGGCGTTTCAAGTAAACCATTTTAACTGAGCTGCAAAGCACAGCTCCATTCATTGTGTAGCAGTCGCTGCCAGGTACTGTAGAAAACTCCTACTCAAAAGAACACTTCCATTCTACAGTACCCAGCAGTGACTGCTACACACTGAATGGAGCTGCACTTTGCGGCTCCATTCAGAGTGTTTTCAACCAGAGGCCACGCCAATAAATCATACTGAGTGTGCCGGATATCAGACCCACATCAATCAGATAATTATCACCTATCCTATTGGTATGTCATCAATTTGTTGTGACTGGACAAACATTTCAATTTAAAAATAGGCAAGGCAATTGCATAATGATGTGAGACACTGCACCACAATTTGGTGCAGTGGGTCACAAACAGGAAACCCACTCTAAAACAACCTGAGAAAACAGAGTATCAAAGTATAAATAGTAATTTTAATAGTCAGTATACAAAAAAGTGAACAGTAAATGCAGAGTCTACAAAAAAGAGACAGATAGATGTATGACAGCCAGGAAAATCAAAACCACCAATATTTCAGTACAAAATACATGGCATGTGATAAATATAAATGCAGCACAATACCAGCCTCAGTGTATGCTTTTCAAGATCATGCAAAATACATGACATATGATAAAAGGTAAGAAAGGCACAGTGCCAGCCTAAGTACTTGTGTTTTCAAGCTCAGTGAGCATAGTGGGTATTTGGCTAAAAAAAAGTGAGTCTTACCAGTGTGGAGCAGGGAGACCAGGCTGTCACAATAAATGGATAGTAGCAGAACCGACGCGCGTTTAGCATGATGCTTTGTCAAGGGAATGTTACCTGTGGTGTGTGCCAAGACCTCTTATCTCCCTGGTAACGGGTCACGTGATAGAACACGTGTTCTAGTGACTCAATGGGAGTGCATCATTGGCTCGTACGCATTATGCACACTGTGTCGCTTGATTGCGCCCCAGCTGCCCAGTGCCCCAAAATGCAACAAATGTTTTCTATTCATGAAAGATTAGGGCTGCATGCAGACAGTACATCACTAGGGATAAGTGAGCACTAAATTGCTTGGATGCTCATTACTCAAACAGAGAATTTCCTCATGCTCAGATGCTCGTTTTAAATAATGAGTATATTGAGAGTCAATGGGAAATCCTATTTTGACTTTTCCGTGGGACACCGTTGAATCCTTTATATTTCATTGCTATGCTAGACGCTCTTCAAAAAATCTGGCTAAAAGATTGATAAAGATGTGATGTTGTTTATAGCCGTGACTCTGAAATTTTTCTCCCTGACTGTATTAGAGCTCATACTGTATTGAAGATAGGACGTTCTACTATTGTCTATACAATGATGTCAACCAATTTTTATGTTTGTCACCACCACTTTATTTTGATGTATTTGCATTTGTCACTTCTTTGACACATATTTCTTTTGTATATCTCCATAGTTTTTTACTTACATTGCCGTCAGAAAGGCAATCGGAGTTCAGGGCCTGTGCTGACGTCATTGAATTGAACAGAGTTCATTGGTATCAGAATACCTTTCTGATAGCAACACGAGCATGAGAACTTTCTCACGCTCTGGGTGACATCATCGAGGTCAAAGGCGTTAATTGGATATGAACTCTGCTCAACGGAATTCATTGGATATGAACTCCACTCAACTTTAGCACATCACCGCGAAGCGCTGAGTAAGTACGCGCAGCTCAGTGTCTCTGCTGGTTGGCAGGATATATAGTTGCATTATGTAACCTATAGTTTGCATTATGCAGCCTGCCATCTAGATGCTACAGAGCTAGATGCGAAGCAGGCCAATTGGATTATTATCTTCTTGT
This sequence comes from Ranitomeya imitator, assembly GCF_032444005.1. Lineage (NCBI taxonomy): Eukaryota > Metazoa > Chordata > Amphibia > Anura > Dendrobatidae > Ranitomeya > Ranitomeya imitator. The sequence continues at coordinate 491,073,297 of NC_091282.1, read as the reverse complement.
CAGACAGGTGAGGAATATGGTTGTTTATTATTTTAATTCTTTTACAGGGGACATTGGCTTCAGTGGATTGGACATAAGGTAAGTATAAGTGTTTTTGTTAATTTAGAGTCAATAAAGGAGTCTATGTCATTTGTTCAAATCAAGAACTTTATTTTGGGTGTTTTTTGACAATTTGACTATGGGGTTAGTAATTGGGGCGTCTTATACACGCCTCTCCATTACTAACCTCTGGACTTGATGTCACATGACAATACAAAGGTGACATCAACCCCAATACTATCACTCCACTTGCCACCGAACCATGGAAAGTGGTAAGAGCGAGGCTTAGTGTCAGATTTATCACATCTTATGGATGCTCCATTTTGGGGCTGCTGAGAGCTGATGTTTTTAGTCTAGGAGGGGGCCAATATCTATGGCCCCTTCCTAGGCTATTAACCCCTTTACCCCCAAGGGTGGTTTGCAAGTCAATGACCAGGCCAATTTTTACAATTCTGACCACTGTCCCTTTATGAGGTTATAACTCTGGAACGGATCCTGGTGATTCTGACATTGTTTTCTCATGACATATTGTACTTCATGATAGTGGTAAAATTTCTTTGATATTACCTGCGTTTATTTGTGAAAAAAACGGAAATTTGGCGAAAATTTAGAAAATTTCGCAATTTTCCAACTTTGAATTTTTATGCAATTAAATCACAGAGATATGTCACACAAAATACTTAATAAGTAACATTTCCCACATGTCTACTTTATATCAGCACAATTTTGGTACCAAAATTTTTTTTTGTTAGGGAGTTATAAGGGTTAAAAGTTGACCAGCAATTTCTCATTTTTACAACACCATTTTTTTTAGGGACCACATCTCATTTGAAGTCATTTTGAGGGGTCTATATATAGAAAATACCCAAGTGTGACACTATTCTAAAAACTGCACCCTTCAAGGTGCTCAAAACCACATTGAAGAAGTTTATTAACCCTTCAGGTGTTTCACAGGAATTTTTGGAATGTTTAAATAAAAATGAACATTTAACTTTTATTCACAAAAAATTTACTTCAGCTCCAATTTGTTTTATTTTACCAAGGGTAACAGGAGAAAATGGACCCCAAAATTTGTTGTACAAGTTGTCCTGAGTACGCTGATACCCCATATGTGGGGGTAAACCACTGTTTGGGCGCATGACAGAGCTCGGAAGCGAAGGAGGGCAATTTGACTTTTCAATGCAAAATTGACAGGAATTGAGATGGGACACCATGTTGCGTTTGGAGAGCCACTGATGTGCCTAAACATTGAAACCCTCCACAAGTGACACCATTTTGGAAAGTATACCCCCCAAGGAACTTATCTGGATGTGTGGTAAGCACTTTGACCCACCAAGGGCTTCACAGAAGTTTATAATGCAGAGCCGTAAAAATAAAACAAAAATATTTTCCCACAAAAACCCTAAATGTTGTTGTCCAATTTGTCCTGAGTATGCTGATACCTGTTATGTGGGGGGAACCACCGTTTGAGCGCATGGCAGAGCCCGTAAGAGAAGGACCATCATTTGGAATGCAGACTTAGATGGATTGGTCTGCAGGTGTCACATTGCATTTGCAGAGCCCCTAATGTACCTAAACAGTAGAAACCCTCCACAAGTGACCCCATATTGGAAACTAGACCCCCCAAGGATCTTATCTAGATGTGTTGTGAGAACTTTGAACCCCCAAGTGTTTCACTACAGTTTATAATGCAGAGCCGAGAAAATAAAAAATCTTTTTTTTTTCCCACAAAAATTATTTTTTAGCCCCGTTTTGTATTTTTCCAAGCGTAACAGGAGAAATTGGACCCCAAAAGTTGTTGTCCAATTTGTCCTGAGTACGCTGATACCCCATATGTTGGGGTAAACCCCTGTTTGGGCACACGGGAGAGCTCGGAAGGGAAGGAGCACTGTTTTACTTTTTCAACGCAGAATTGGCTGGAATTGAGATCGGACGCCATGTCGCGTTTGGAGAGCCCCTGATGTGCCTAAACAGTGGAAACCCCCCAATTATAACTGAAACCCTAATCCAAACACACCCCTAACCCTAATCCCAACGGTAACCCTAACCACACCTCTAACCCAGACACACCCCTAACCCTAATCCCAACCCTATTCCCAACCGTAAATGTAATCCAAACGCTAACCTTAACTTTAGCCCCAACCCTAACTGTAGCCTTAACCCTAGCCCTAACCCTAGCCCTAACCCTAACGCTAGCCCTATCCCTAGCCCTAACCCTAACCCTAGCCCTAGCCCTAGCCCTAACCCTAGCCCTAGCCCTAACCCTAGCCCTAGCCCTAACCCTAACCCTAGCACTAACCCTAATGGGAAAATGGAAATAAATACATTCTTTAAATTTTTTTATTTTTCCCTAACTAACGGGGTGATGAAGGGGGGTTTGATTTACTTTTATATCGGGTTATTTAGCGGATTTTTATGATTGGCAGCCGTCATACACTGAAAGACGCTTTTTATTGCAAAAAATATTTTTTGTGTTACCACATTTTGAGAGCTATAATTTTTTCATATTTGAGTCCACAGAGTCATGTGAGGTCTTGTTTTTTGCGGGACGAGTTACTGTTTTTATTGGTACATACATGCTAGCCACCTTAGGGAGAGACCCAAGTTGGGCTAAATGTAGCGGGACGAAAGAGACCGAAAAGCCCTCTACTTAAAGAAAATACATAGTGGATGCTTTCCTGAAACGGAAAGTACTTGCAAGCAGCATAATACAAAGAATAGCAGGTTTACCCAGAATCCTTTGCAGTAGGCGGAGCTATGCAAATCATCTCTTTCCACCCCTGTCTAATCCACAGCGCTTGGAACCGCCAAGCGTGCAATGCTGCGGATTAGTTTCTAAATTTACACAGCCAACCAATTCCTACCTGTGGACACGTGTTTCGGGCTTTAGGCCCTCATCAGCACAGGGCTGGAATTGGTTGGCTGTATGGAGTGGGGCTCGGTGAGCAAGCGATACATACATGCTAGCCACCTTAGGGAGAGACCCAAGTTGGGCTAAATGTAGCGGGACGAAAGAGACCGAAAAGCCCTCTACTTAAAGGAAATACATAGTGGATGCTTTCCTGAAACGGAAAGTACTTGCAAGCAGCATAATACAAAGAATAGCAGGTTTACCCAGAATCCTTTGCAGTAGGCGGAGCTATGCAAATCATCTCTTTCCACCCCTGTCTAATCCACAGCGCTTGGAACCCACTCCATACAGCCAACCAATTCCAGCCCTGTGCTGATGAGGGCCTAAAGCCCGAAACACGTGTCCACAGGTAGGAATTGGTTGGCTGTGTAAATTTAGAAACTAATCCGCAGCATTGCACGCTTGGCGGTTCCAAGCGCTGTGGATTAGACAGGGGTGGAAAGAGATGATTTGCATAGCTCCGCCTACTGCAAAGGATTCTGGGTAAACCTGCTATTCTTTGTATTATGCTGCTTGCAAGTACTTTCCGTTTCAGGAAAGCATCCACTATGTATTTCCTTTAAGTAGAGGGCTTTTCGGTCTCTTTCGTCCCGCTACATTTAGCCCAACTTGGGTCTCTCCCTAAGGTGGCTAGCATGTATGTATCGCTTGCTCACCGAGCCCCACTCCATACAGCCAACCAATTCCAGCCCTGTGCTGATGAGGGCCTAAAGCCCGAAACACGTGTCCACAGGTAGGAATTGGTTGGCTGTGTAAATTTAGAAACTAATCCGCAGCATTGCACGCTTGGCGGTTCCAAGCGCTGTGGATTAGACAGGGGTGGAAAGAGATGATTTGCATAGCTTTGCCTACTGCAAAGGATTCTGGGTAAACCTGCTATTCTTTGTATTATGCTGCTTGCAAGTACTTTCCGTTTCAGGAAAGCATCCACTATGTTTTTATTGGTTACATTTTCGGGCACGTGACATTTTTTTATCGCTTTTTATTCCGATTTTTGTGAGGCAGAATGACCAAAAACCAGCTATTCATGAATTTCTTTTGGGGGAGGCGTTTATACCGTTCCGCGTTTGGTAAAATTGATAAAGCAGTTTTATTCTTCGGGTCAGTACGATTACAGCAATACCTCATTTATATCAATTTTTTATGTTTTGGCGCTTTTATACGATAAAAACTATTTTATAGAAAAAATAATTATTTTTGCATCGCTTTATTCTCAGGACTATAACTTTTTTATTTTTTTGCTGATGATGCTGTGTGACAGCTCGTTTTTTGTGGGACAAAATGACGTTTTCAGCTGTACCATGTTTATTTATATCCGTCTTTTTGATCGCGTGTTATTCCACTTTTTGTTTGGCGGTATGAGAATAAAGCATTTTCTGCCTCGTTTTTTTTTTTTTTAACGGTGTTCACTGAAGGGGTTAACTAGTGATACAGTTTTATAGGTGGAGGCGTTACGGACGCAGCTATACTAAATATGTGTACTTTTATTGTTTTTTTTCTATTTAGATAAAGAAATGTATTTATAGGAACAATCTATTTTTTTGGGGGGGGAATTTTTGGGGAATTTTTTGAGAATTTTCTTACACATTGGAATTTTTTTTTTCACTATAACATTGCATCATGTTATAGTGTAAGATCACTGATCTGACACCTTGCTGTTCAGTGTGTCAGATCAGCGATCTGACATGCACAGCTCCAGACTTCACAGTGCCTGCTCTGAGCAGGCGCTGTGAAGCCACCTCCCTCCCTGCAGGACCCGGATGCTGCGGCCATCTTGGATCCGGGCCTGCAAGGAGGAGGAGGAGATAAGAGACCCTCGCAGCAACGCGATCACATCGCATTGCTGCGGGGGTCTCAGGGAAGCCCTCAGGGAGCCCCCTCCCTGCCCGACGCTTCCCTATACTGCCGGCACACCGCGATCATGTTTGATCGCTGTGTGCCTGGGGTTAATGTGCCGGGGGCAGTCCGTGACCACTCCTGGCACATAGCGCCGGATGTCAGCTGCGATAGGCAGCTGACACCCGGCCGCGATCGGCCGCACTCTCCCCGTGAGTGCGGCCGATCGCTATGACGTACTATCCCGTTGAGGGTCAGATAGGCCCAGGTCACCTCGACGGGATAGTACGTCCAAGGTCAGAGAGGGGTTAATATCAACCCATAGCTGTCTGCCTAGCCTTTGCTGCTAATTAATTATAGGGGGACTCTACGTAATTTTTTGGGGGTTCACCATTTTAATAACCAGTAAAGGCTAAGTATACAGCTGTGAGCTGATATTAATAGCCTGGGAAGCTCCATGGGTATTACCCCCTTCCCAGGCTATAAACATCAGCCCCCAGCTGTTTGCTTACCCTCTGCTGGTTAATAACATTTTGGGGGATCCCATGCCAGATTTTTCAGAAAATAATTTATTTAGTAATAAAATATTTGTACAGTAAGCTATACAAGCCCTGGACTAATTGTATACATGACTGACAACTTTATATCCATCCATTCTATGTGTATATATCTATTCTATTCTGCCGGGTTACGCTGTGATTTTACTGTATGCGGCAGATGAAATGTCGGGTTTTCAAGGACTTGTGTGTGTAAAAATTGGACGACACTTGCATGGTCCGAGTGCCATGCGATTTTTTTTTTGCCATGCATTGACATGCAATGATGAGTCTCGTCCAAGATACGAGGACAATCGCCGCATGCAGTCTGAATTCAGCTGAGAAAAATCGCAGATGAGCAGGGATGCATAGATTTACATTGGTCAGAGTGTAATCCGATTTTTTATTGGATTGAACTCATCCATTTTTCTCACCAATGAGTATGAGCCCTTTAGGTAAGTTGGTATCGATGTAATCATACTCACATGGAGAATAATGTTTACATCTAATGTTACCATACAGTGAATATCATAAACCAAAACCAACCCCCCAAAATGTCTGAATTTTATTTTTTGCCCTATTTCAGCCCACTTACAGGTCCTTCTCAAAAAATTAGCATATAGTGTTAAATTTCATTATTTACCATAATGTAATGATTACAATTAAACTTTCATATATTATAGATTCATTATCCACCAACTGAAATTTGTCAGGTCTTTTATTGTTTTAATACTGATGATTTTGGCATACAACTCCTGATAACCCAAAAAACCTGTCTCAATAAATTAGCATATCAAGAAAAGGTTCTCTAAACGACCTATTACCCTAATCTTCTGAATCAACTAATTAACTCTAAACACATGCAAAGGATACCTGAGGCTTTTATAAACTCCCTGCCTGGTTCATTACTCAAAACCCCCATCATGGGTAAGACTAGCGACCTGACAGATGTCAAGAAGGCCATCATTGACACCCTCAAGCAAGAGGGTAAGACCCAGAAAGAAATTTCTCAACAAATAGGCTGTTCCCAGAGTGCTGTATCAAGGCACCTCAATGGTAAGTCTGTTGGAAGGAAACAATGTGGCAGAAAATGCTGTACAACGAGAAGAGGAGACCGGACCCTGAGGAAGATTGTGGAGAAGAACCGATTCCAGACCTTGGGGAACCTGAGGAAGCAGTGGACTGAGTCTGGTGTGGAAACATCCAGAGCCACCGTGCACAGGCGTGTGCAGGAAATGGGCTACAGGTGCCGCATTCCCCAGGTAAAGCCACTTTTGAACCATAAACAGCGGCAGAGGCGCCTGACCTGGGCTACAGAGAAGCAGCACTGGACTATTGCTAAGTGGTCCCAAGTACTTTTTTCTGATGAAAGCAAATTTTGCATGTCATTCGGAAATCAAGGTGCCAGAGTCTGGAGGAAGACTGGGGAGAAGGAAATGCCAAAATGCCTGAAGTCCAGTGTCAAGTACCCACAGTCAGTGATGGTGTGGGGTGCCATGTCAGCTGCTGGTGTTGGTCCACTGTGTTTCATCAAGGGCAGCTTCCATCGGCTGAAATGCTTTATGGAGATGAAGATTTCATTTTTCAGCACGACCTGGCACCTGCTCACAGTGCCAAAACCACTGGTAAATGGTTTACTGACCATGGTATTACTGTGCTCAATTGGCCTGCCAACTCTCCTGACCTGAACCCCATAGAGAATCTGTGGGATATTGTGAAGAGAAAGTTGAGAGACGCAAGACCCAACACTCTGGATGAGCTTAAGGCCGCTATTGAAGCATCCTGGGCCTCCATAACATCTCAGCAGTGTCACAGGCTGATTGCCTCCATGCCACGCCGCATTGAAGCAGTCATTTCTGCCAAAGGATTCCCGACCAAGTATTGAGTGCATAACTGAACATTATTATTTGTTGTTTTTTTTGTTTGTTATTAAAAAACACTTTTATTTGATTGGATGGGTGAAATATGCTAATTTATTGAGACAGGTTTTTTGGGTTATCAGGAGTTGTATGCCAAAATCATCAGTATTAAAACAATAAAAGACCTGACAAATTTCAGTTGGTGGATAATGAATCTATAATATATGAAAGTTTAATTGTAATCATTACATTATGGTAAATAATGAAATTTAACACTATATGCTAATTTTTTGAGAAGGACCTGTATAATTTGTTTTCTGCTTTTCAGTACATTTTATAGTAAAATATTTGGTGTAATTCAAAACTACAACTCGTCCCGAAAAAAACAAGCCTTCACATGGCTGTGTTGACTGAAAAATGTAAAAGTTAAATCTTGTTGAAGAAAGGGAGGGAAAAATGTAAACGTAAATGGAAATTGGCTGTAAAGGCGACAGGTTAAAGTTTTAATTGTAGAATATAGAAACTGAACTATGAAGGAAACTATAGAAATGCATTGAAATTTCACTATACATATTTCAGTTTTGGTGCAGTTTTTTTTTTAATTGTTAGCTTTAGTCAAAAGTAAGACAGAAACATATTCTATTATTTCCACTTTTTTATGTATTGCTAGTTTTATCTTAAAAGAAAATTAAAAATATATACAAGGAAAAAACAGCATCAAAATGCAAAGTGTGAATTCAAAGTCCTAGTGCAAACCTCTCAGCTGACAGATGTCCTTTGCACCAGGGCTTGTAGATTACTAGATTTTTGGCAAAGTTTGAACTTCCCAAATTATACTATTTTTATTTGTGCTAATCACAAAGTAGAATTTACTGGTCCCATTAATTATAAGTGTAAACAGCAAACAACAGTTATAATAGCTACATTACGTCATTGTAAAAATATCAGATATCATCAAATCATAGTGATAAAGTGAATGTTAAGTGAAAGTATAAAACATTGGTAATTTTTTATACCATGGACATTGTCAATCTTAAATATAAATGTATATGTCAAAAACAGTGAAAAACGTTAATTTTGTTTTTGGGCATTAGTCCCCTTTCTGATGTGTTTAACGAAATATTGCAGTCATCTAGACTACAATCCACTGTAAATGTCAAGGAACTCTTGTAACCCCTCTCTTTTTGTCCGACTCCAGTTGTGAAATAGGAATCACAAGGAACTGACACATTGCTGCACTGAAACATGCTTTCTATTGCGGAGAAATTCTAAATGATTTGTCATATGCGCGATTAGACCTTGGTGAACTTGTCCTTGTATGGCTGAAATGCTGAAACAGAAAGCGTCCTTTGATAAACTTTAAATCAAACAATGTTTTATTTCTTCACAATGGATCTGAACTCCATGAAAGCCATAGTGCTGTGACACATAGTGCCATAAGAAAAAAATGCCCACATACATGCAAATGTTCACAGTGGGTGCCCCCATATAGAGGGCACTGCCATATGCACATGTAAAATGAAATCAGCAGCAAAGTGCTCTGTACGTTTACAAAGGTGACACACTGACTACCAGACTACCAACTTTATAGGAGACCCTCTTGCCTATTTTATGCTTTGCTCAGGTGACTGCGTATTTTTTCTCAGCTGTAATTGCATGCCATATGGCCCTTAAGAATGGCATCTAATTTTTACAGATACATTACAATCCTGTAGCATAGGAAACTGTAAATGGTTCTGTAAAACAGTAAAATCGGGAAAAAAATGGTCTCATTCTCCTGGATCACAATGAAACCGATTATTTGTACGCTACTGTGAGCGAACCCTTCTAGTGAGAAAATATTACTATTTGGTGCCTACAAATTTCCATATACATGTGTGCAAGTGTAACACCCCAGGTAATCGGTTGTTGCAGTTGCATTGCTTTCCTCACCGGGAGAGTGATGTCACGCTTGGAGGCGAGGAAGGTTCCCTTTGAGAAGTATTCAGCACATACAACACTGTTATGACTCCAGGCCAGAAGGGGGAACTCTACACCCGACTTCAGGGGAGCTGCTCTCTCTTGTTGGGAGGAGGAGTCAGTTGCTAGGCAGTTGGAGTTAGACAATTGGTGAGAGGAGAGCGAGGAGAGTGGAAGGAAAGCTGGGGCCGTGGAGACGAGTGATTCTGCGGCTCCAAGGATAGAAAAAGAAGCAGAGCAGTCTGTAGGAGACTGAAAGGGAGAAGAAGCAAAGGAGAGTAAAGAGCTGGAGAGAGAAACTGCGACAGGGCTTCCTCCATGCTGAGCGCATATACTGGTAGCCAGAAGACCGAAGTTGTGGGGGTAACTTCATGCCCCATGGCAGAAACCAGCGGATGGCTAGACTTTAAGTTACCCATCCACCATTAACACCCAAGGACACAGTAGCAAATAGAGCCCGGGTCATGCTAGAGATCTTCTAAAAAGGCTTGAGCTACCTGTCGTACGGGTAGTGTCCTGCATAAAGGGGGACAGAGAGAACGTAATTACCTTGTGTGAGGCCTAAGACAGCAAGGGACTACAACACCACAGCGCTAGAAGCAAGGCTTCCAACCCCACCTGGTTAGAGGGATTCCCAATTCGCTTCCAAGCTGGCCGCACCACACCAGCATCCGTGGTACATCAGCACAATGTTTTAAAATTATTTTTTGTTAGGAAGTTAGAAGGGTTAATAGTTGACTAGCAATTTCTCATTTTTACAATAACATTTACAAAACTAATTTTTTAGGGACTACATCACATTTAAAGTGACTTTCAAGGACAAAAATCCCCAAAAGTGACACCATTTTAAAAACTGCACCCCTCAAGGTGCTTAAAACCACATTCAAGAAGTTTATTAACAGTTCAAGTGCTTCACAGGATTCAATTGAATGTGGAAGGAAAAAATAAACATTTAGCTTTTTTTCACAAAAATATTCCTTTAGACCCAATTTTTTTTTTACTTTCTCAAGGATAACAGGAGAAAATAATGGACCATTCAATTTGTTGTGCCATTTCTCCTGAGCATGCTGATACCCTATATGGTGGGGAAAACTACTGTTTGGGTGCATGGCAGGGCTCAGAAGGGAAGTAGCACCAATTGACATTCTGAAAGTAAAATTTGCTGGCATAATTAGCGGATGTCATGTTATGTTTGGAGAGCAGCTCATGTGCCTAAACAGTTGAAACTCCCAACAAGTGACCCCATTTTTGAAACTAGACCCACAGGGAACTTATCTAGATGTAAATTGGGCACCTTGCACCCCCAGGTGCTTCACAGATGCTTATAACATTAAGTAGTGCAAATAAAGAAAATTAAATTTTTCCTACAAAAATGCTTTTTATCTCCAAATTTTGCATTTTCAAAAGGGTAACAGGACAGATTGCACCATTCAATTTGTTGTGCTGTGTTATTTCTACTGAGCATGCCGATACCCCATATGTGGGGGAAAACCACTGTTTGGGTGCACGACAGGGCTCGGAAGGGAAGGAGTGCCATTTTACTTTTTTAATGTAAAATATGTTGGAATAATTAGCGGACGCCATGTCGCGTTTGGAGAGCCCCTGATGTGCCTAAATAGTGCAAACCCCCCACAAATGACATCATTTTGGAAACTAAACCCCTCAGGAAACTTATATAGATGTGTGGTGAGCACCTTGAAACCCAAGGTGCTGCACAGAAGTTTATAACATTGAGCCATGAAAATTAAAAAAAATCAAATTTTTCCCCCAAAAATGTTTTTTTTTAACCAGAAATTAGGGTAACAGGAGAAAATGAAACCCATGTTTTGTTTTGAGATTTCTCCTAAGTTCACCGATACCTGACATGTGGTCGAAAACTACTTTTGAGCCACAGTGCAAAGCTCAGAAGGGAAGGAGCGCTATGTTACAGTGCAGATTTTGCTGCACTGGTTTGGGGGTGCCACATCACATTGGCAGAGCCCCTGAGGTGCCAGAGCAGCAGAACCACCAATAAGTGACCCCATTTTACAAACTACACCTCTCAATTAATTCATTTAAAGGGTGTAGTGATCATATTGACACCACAGAATTTTCCAGTATTGGGCAGTGAAGAAAAAATAATTTACATTTTTACCATAAGTTTATGTGTTAGCCCCAAATTTTACATTTTCATACTAGTAAATGGGTAAAAATTGCACCAAATATTGTCCTACATATATGGCTGTACAGTGCTTCTTAGCCACACGGCAAAACTCAGGAGGAACGGAGCACTTTTTGCCTCCTAGAGCGCAGATTTTCCTAGCATAGTTTGCAGACTTCATATACTGATCCCCTAAGTGCTAAAAAAGCAGAATCCCTCCCTCAAATGACCCCATTTTGGAAATTATACCCCTTTTGCGAATTTCATAATCCAATTTCAGAATCCAAATAGTTTGGGATAATAGTCTGGTGCCTGTACCAGACCTCATTTTGTAATCAGAATTGTTTGTGTTAATAATATGTTGCAGGCACCAGGCCTTATTTCATAATCCAAATCGTTTGGGATAATTATCTGGTGCAGGCACCAGGCCTCATTTTATAATCCAAGTTGTTTGAGATCTGTATATACTCGAGTATAAGCCGAGATTTTCAGCCCACTTTTTTGGTCTGAAAGTGACCCTCTCGGCTTATACTCGAGTCATTGTCAGTGGGGGAGGGGGGTTGGCAGGGGAGCGGCGCGGTGACATACCTGCTCCTGGCGCTGTCCCTGCATGTCCCATGGTCTCCGGGCAGCTCTTCCTGTGTTTAGCGGTCACATGGTACTGCTCATTAAAGTAATGAATATGGACGCATATTCATTACTGTAATGAGCGGTATGTGATCGCTGAACACAGCAAGATGCCGCTGACTCCCAGAGACCATCTGACAGTGAGACGCTGCCAGGGACTGCGCCTGGAGCAGGTGAGTGTAACGGGGGAGGTGAGCATTGTGCGATAGTCACCTTCCTCATTCCTCCGCTGCGCGCCGCTCTGTCTTCCATCTTCTGCACTTACTGTTCAGGTCAGAGGGCGCGATGATGCGATTAGTGTGCGCGCTGCCCTCTGCCTGAACAATCAGTGCAGAGGATGGAAGACAGAGTGGAGCGCAGCAGTGGAACAAGGAAGGTGACTATCGCAAGTGCCGGGGGCCTGAGCGAAGAAAGATGAGTATGTGATTTTTTTATTTTAATCACAGCAACAGCATATGGGGCAAATGTGTGGAGCATCTTATGGGGCCACAATGTATGGAGCATCTCATGGGACCACAGTGTATGGAGCATCGTATGGGGCCACAATGTATGGAGCATCGTATGGTGCCACAATGTATGGAGCATCTCATGGGGCCACAGTGTATGGAGCATCGTATGGGGCCACAATGTATGGAGCATCGTATGGGGCCACAATGTATGGAGCATCGTATGGGGCCACAATGTATGGAGCATCGTATGGGGCCACAATGTACGGAGCATCGCATGAGGCCACAATGTATGGAGCATCGTATGGGGAATAATGTATGAGCATCTTATGGGGCATAATGGCTGGAACATCTTATGGGGCCACAATGTATGGAGCATCTCATGGGGCCACAATGTATGGAGCATCTCATGGGGCCATAATGTATGGAGCATCTTATGGGGCATAATGGGTGGAGTATCCCATGGGGCATAATGTGTGCAGCATCTTATGGGGCATAATGTGTGGAGCCTCTTATGGGACCATCAACCTTTATGCAGCATTAAATGGGGCAAATGTTTCTATAGAGCATCTTATGGGGCCATTATTAACCTTTGTGCAGCATTAAATGGGGCATATTTTAATATGGAGCATTATATGGGGTGTATTTTGTATGGAGCATCTTATGGGGCCCATCATGAACTGTATGGAGCATTTATGGGGCTCCTGATTCAATATGGATATTCAAAAACACTTAACCTACTGATGTCTCAATGAATTTTACTTTTATTGGTATCTATTTTTATTTTTGACATTTACCGGTAGCTGCTGCATTTTCCACCCTAGGCTTATACTCGAGTCATTAAGTTTTCCCAATTTTTTGTGGCAAAATTAGGGGGGTCGGCTTATACTCGGGTCGGCTTATACTCAAGTATATACGGTAATAGTCTGGTGCAGGCTTGAGGCCTCATTTAATAATGTAAATCATTTGTGCTAATAAAGTGTTGCAGGCACCCGGCCTCATTTCATAATCCAGATAGTTTGGCCTAAAACACTGGTGCAGGCTCCAGTCCTCATTTCATTATACAAATCATTTTAGCTATTACTCTGGTTCAGGCACCAGGTCTTATTTCATAATCAAAATCTTTAGTGCTAATTGTGTGGTGCAGCCACCAGTCTGCATTTCAGCATATTAATCTTTTGTGCTAATTCTGTGGTCTAGCCACACTATTTCAGACAATAAATATTATTATCATTATTATTATTAATATAGTGATAGGTGACTGACAGGTCTGGGCCTAGAGTTGTGAAACAGCTGGTTAAAATAGGGGAAGGGTACATACAACATGAGTGTGAAAAAGCGAGGTCGTGGTGAAAGGGGGAATAGGCTTGTTGTTCAACGTGTACATGGGTTAGGTGTCACTGGAAGCTCAACTGAACAAACACTGTTTCGTCTTGTCCAAAGACCACTGACAACATCTGTTACTGGACGTGCTTCTTGACTCCCTTTCTTTGGCAGCTGTAGAGTGGTTCTCCTTCTAGATGAGGCTCAGAAAGAACACGTGCGCCAGTGGATAGCAAGCACTGCATCAAGTGGCCTCCCCTCCTCTTTCTCCACCTTAACATCACACCCAGTACAATTTTCAGAGGTGGCATACAAATCCCCCTTGCTCCCCTCGCATCACAAATTTCCAAATGCTCAATCGATTGTGGGGAACCACAGATGGGCCATTCTGCAGAGCTGTTCACACATTCTATTCATGGGCATCAGAGATCTGCTCCAAAGATTCCCAGAATCCAGAGATGGAAAACATCTGCAACGATGCCCCAAATTTTTTCATGTTGGAACCAGACAAAGTAGCGTCTGAGGAGAATCCAGACCCTCGTCACCAGACGTTAACACTTGAGGGTGGAGGTGATCCTGATGAGACTCAGATACCAGATTCGAACGCAGATGGTACTGTGGTGTCAGGGGAGAAAGAGGAGGAGGTTGACTCTCAGGGTGAGGACTGGGAGAACAGAGAGGAAAATGATGAGGTTGTAGATCCCACTTGATGTGAACCCAGAGGCACACAGCTGAGTAGCTCAGCAGAGGAGGTGGAGGAGGAAGATGAGGAGGTTATGTTGCAGCTTGCCGCACAACCAGAGAGTGATGCAATCACGACAAGAACTCTTCCTCAGTAACAATTCTGGCTGTGGCCAGCAGTGGTCATGTGCAGGGGCAACAAGGGTTGCCTAGCCTGGGCCTTTTTTGAGACTGCAAAGGATAACCCAACTCATGTTATCTGCTAACTTTGCAAAAAAAATGAATCAGTAGATACAAAATTTGCAATAATTTGACTAATATACTCCCTGACAGAAGTTATGTCGCTTATCCATGTTATGTAAATAAAAGCTTATAACCTGACGTTAAACTCATCCATTGGTTGTATAAATTATTCTTTTGAAAGCTGAAACTCTCTGAAATGTGGTTTACGTTAAGAAAATAAATTGGTATCAATGCAGAAATATTGATCAGTTAATGGACACAGAATGGTTTTGTCGCCCACAGAAAGTAATGTGGTAGTCAAACAAATAACTAACTTAAAATACAAATATATGTTGTGTAACATTGGTGAATGAAGTTGTGGTGCTATTAGAGTCATATTTAATACTTTGTGTGATTTCCATGAGCTTGAAGGACTGCATCCATGCGGTTCAACAATGATTCATACAATTTATTAATGAAGTAATCAGGAATAGCAAAGAATGCAGTCTTGCTGCAGAATTTGACCCCTTTTATGATTTGGAATATAAGAGGTAGCTAATACTTCTTGATATTTTAGGCTATTGATATTGCCTTCCACCTTGCAAATGTTTTGCACACCCCCATACTGAATGTAACCCCAGACCATGATCTTTCCACCACCAAATGTAACTGTTTTCTGGGTGTATTTTGGATCCATACAGGCTCCGGTAGGTCTCCTGCAGTATTTGTGGTGGCTGTGGTGTAATTCTACTAAAGATTCATCAGAGAAATCCACCTTTTGCCACATTTCCGGCGTCCATCTGTTTAGCAGGCTGTGGGACTTTGCAAATGCCACACGGTTTTTTATTTGCCTTTTGTTTAGTGCTGGCTTCTGAGCACTGACTCGACCTTGGATTCCATTTTGAGACAGAATCCTACAAACTGTTCTAGTTTACACAGGGACTTGAGGTGACCAGGCCTGTTGGAGCTCTGCTGCAGTGGAAGAGGGTCTTCCTTTGGATTTTCTAACCAACAAACGTTCCTCCTGAGCAGTTGTCTTGTGGGGTCTGCCAGACCTGGGCTTGTCAAACACATCTCCAGTCTCTTCAAATCTTTTTTTAATTCTTTGTACTTTACGCTGAGACACATTCAAGGTGCCAGCCACCTCTGCAGTGGATCTGGTCTTCAGCCTCTTGATAATCCAGGCTTTGGTCGCAGGGTGGATTTTTGGCATGTTGTCAGAGCTCAAATTGCAGTTCAAGTGAAGGTCTGGGGTGCTGGATTTCTTTTTATACACACACACTAATTAACCGATCATTTACTGAGCACAGATAGGGATGTAAACTAAGATTCATGACGTCATGATTAAGACGTCAGTTCGAAACGCGTCGGAAGAACGCTGCCACATGTGCATAATGCTGTAAGAAATTATAACTTATTTACAAGTGGTGTACCATAGGATATAACTTTTTCCTTTTTTTAAAAAATGAAGAAATAAATTCACTGATTTTATTACATTCCTGCTGGATTCACCGATTTTTCTCTAAACTAAGATTGGGTGCATTATATGACCAGGCGACAAAACTTTTGTCTTGCCAAAATCTGACCATTCTGTGTCCATTAACTGATTAATATTTCTGCATTAATGCCAATTTATGTTCTTAACCTAAACCGCATTTCGGAGGGTTTCAGCTTTCAAAAGAATAATTTATATAACCAATGAATGAATTTAACATCAGGTTATAAGCTTTTATTTACATAACATGGATAAGCGACATAACTTTTGTCAGGGAGTGTACATGTATGAACCAGCACATGTGTCTCCATTTGGTGGGTTGCCTGTAGTGGAAGGGGTGTCAGAGCCCCATTATACTATTTCTACTCTGGGGAAATTTATGCCACTTTAGTGGTGTGCGGCAATAATTTTTTGAAATGTGGAGACTCTGAGTTGGGTCTCCTTCATGTGTGTTGAATGTAGCAGTAGGGCTCCCAGACTGGCAGGCCTGCACATACTTTCAGTCAACTACCTATGTTACTATCCTTACATTTTTCTAACATTAGTGGTCTACCAAGCTGATTTTTGTGCCACCTGAGTGGCTGAGCAAAAAAACAGTTTGAGCTGTTGCATGTCGTATCAGGGCTCCCAAGAAAGCAGGCTTACACTGGTCCCTCACCAACTTTAATTTCAACTTAAATTCAAAGCTGTAAATGCTGGCCCAGACCCTGATACCTCATTTGTGGCTGACTGCCACAATATTATTATTATATTTCTACTGTGGGTCAATTGATGCCAGTTTTCCTGGTGTCTCCCCCTAAGTTTTTCAAATCTTTGGACTCCATATTAAATCTCCTTCAAGTGTGTTGCCAGAATTTGGCAGGCCTCTCAGAGCAACAAGCCTCACCTGTCAATCATCCACCTGTTACTGATCAATATTTCAGCTAGAAATGCTGATCCAAACCCTGTCCCAGACTCTGTCCCATGCATCCATGCTGCTCAATTATACTATTTCTGGGTCAATTGATGCCACTTTATCTGGTGTCTGCCACTAATTTAAGTTGTTTTGGCCGCTTTTTGGCGCTCATGAAGGTATTATCTATGTGTTTGGTTTTGCCTCCCATTGAATTCAATGGGGTTCGGGTACGTTCGGGGAACTGTTCAGCGAACATTGGGATGTTAATCGAACTGAGCTGAAACTTGAAAGGTTCGCTCATCTCTAATAAATACCTAATTTGTGGCTGGGGGTGCAGATTGCATGGGCCTGGGTGTTTTCAAATGCCAGAGCTGAATCAGTACCATTCTGTGCCTGATCTAAAGTAATCATAATGATAACTGAATTATCCTAAGTACAAACTCCCATCTATAGTAATTCTTATTAAAAACAAGTTTAGCGCTCATTAAACTGTCTAAAATATCCATTTGGGAAATGTAATTTATTATGGAAATGATAGATTGGATCTGTCTCTGTCTGGAACATTGCTATTTACTACCAAGGCCAAATAGTTTACATAAAAATATATCTACTTTGTCTAGTATAAGGGTCATCTGAGTGTAATTATGTTATCATGGACAAATATAACAAATAAGTATAACCAAGAACATACATATCATACAGCAGACCAAACAGTTGTTATAGGGCTCAGCAGCAGAAGAGGGCTCAGCATAGGGATCGCCTATCTATTGGTCACAGTGTCATTTCTTTAGTTTGTCCTACAAGGAATCGGATGAAAGTGAAGGACTGCAACAAATGTCGGCCAGTCCTGTCCTACATAACAATAATATGACTGTATATAATAGTCTAAATTGGTGTGTGTCAAATGCCCTAGAATAATTTTGTGTACATAAACATAGAATAGACAAATTTCATTAGGTAATTTTACACCACACAGAAATAAAAAAATTACAAAATTTTAAAAGATGCCTCGTTACAACATTGAAGACGCAGCGGTTAATAAATATTGGACATATAGTCCTAACAAGAGATAAATGGTTAAATATTCATTGTAAGGCCGAGGTCACACTACCGCAGAATATGGACGATTGCTATGCGAGAAAACATTGCATAGCACTCGGACCACTGTTAATCTATGGGGCAGCTGAGATCACCAAAATCAGGCGTATTCGACGTGCGCGTAAAATCGCAGCATGCTGTGATTGTACTCGTATATCATCCGAGACTCACCAATGTAGGTCTATGGGTGTGAGAAAAACTCGGACACCACATGGACCACTCGTCTAGCTTGCGACAAATACGCACACGTTTTCCTTATTTCAGCCCATTGAGCCATTAAATTCAATGGTGAAACTTAGTGAGAAATGTAAAGCCATATGCATTTCATATGCATGTCATATGGATGCCATACGGATACATAGGTGCAAGAAAATCGTATCATCGCATTGCAAACGCATTACATACAGATAACCATACGGAGAACACTTGTGCGACTCTTGGCAGGGAGACTCAGTCCGATTTTTCATATGTTAAGTGTGTCCCCAGCCTAAAGGAGAAAAAAGCAAGTAAAATCCTCATTGACCTGGTGGAAAGAGACAAAAAAATCATATATATCTAGCTGCCTGCAGAAAGTAGGTGAAATTAAAGCAGAAATTGCTCAAAGCTATAATACTGCATTTAATTTTTTTTTTTCGTTGCTGGAAAGGATAGAAATGTGTCAAACCACCAATTAATGCATTATGTTAATTACCGTATATACTCGAGTATAAGCCGAGATTTTCAGCCCATTTTTGGGGGCTGAAAGTCCCCCTCTCGGCTTATACTCGAGTCATATACCGGGAGGTCAGCAGGGGAGGGGGAGCAGGGTTGTGTAATTATACTTACCTGCTCCCGGCGCGGTCCCCGCAGTCCCTGCTTCCCCGACGCTGCAGATTCTCCCTGTACTGAGTGGTCACATGGCACCGCTCATTACAGAAATGAATATGCGGCTCCACCTCCCATATATGGGGCACAGCTTTATAAGGAGCATCTATGGGGCCATAATCAACGGTGCAGAGCATTGTATATGGGGCACAGCTTTATAAGGAGCATCTATGGGGCCATAATCAACGGTGCAGAGCATTCTATATGGGGCACAGCTTTATAAGGAGCATCTATGGGGCCATAATGAACGGTGCAGAGCATTCTATATGGCACAGCTTTATAAGGAGCATCTATGGGGCCATAATCAACGGTGCAGAGCAATATATATGGGGCACAGCTTTCTATGGAGCATCTATGGGGCAATAATGAACGGTGCAGAGCATTCTATATGGGGCACAGCTTTCTATGGAGCATCTATGGGGCCATAATGAACGGTGCAGAGCATTCTATATGGGGCACAGCTTTCTATGGAGCAATAATGAAAGGTGCAGAACATTCTATATGGGGCACAGCTTTCTATGGAGCATCTATGGGGCCATAATCAATGGTGCAGAGCATTATATATGGCACAGCTTTCTATGGAGCATCTATGGGGCCATAATGAACGGTGCAGAGCATTAAATGTGGCACAGCTCTATATGGAGCATCTATGGGGCCATAATGAATGGTGCAGAGCATTATATGTGGCACAGCTTTATATGGATCATCTATGGGGCCATAATGAACGGTGCAGAGCATTCTTTATGGGACACAGCTTTCTATGGAGCATCTATGGGGCCATAATGAACGGTGCAGAGCATTATATGTGGCACAGCTTTACATGAAGCATCTATGGGGCAACAATGAACGATATGGAGAATTATATGGGGCACAGCTTTATATGGAGCATCTTGTGAACGGTATGGAGCATCTATTTTTATTTTTGAAATTCACCGGTAGCTGCTGCATTTCCTACCCTAGGCTTATACTCGGGTCAATAAGTTTTCCCAGTTTTTTGTGGCAAAATTAGGGGGTCGGCTTATACTCGGGTCGGCTTATACTCGAGTATATACGGTACTAATACAAAGGGATAAAGGTAAGGACTTCTAAACTACTTAAGAAATGTAGCAAACAAAAAGGTTTATCAATTTACTAAATGTACCATATATACTCGAGTATAAGCCGAGATTTTCAGCCTATTTTTGGGGGCTGAAAGTCCCCCTCTCGGCTTATACTCGAGTCATACACGGGGCTCGGTAGGGGAGGGGGAGCGGGGGCTGTGTAATTATACTCACCTACTTCTGGCGCGGTCCCTGCACGTCCCTGCTTCTTCCAGCGCTGCAGCTTCTTCCTGTACTGAGCGGTCACATGGTACCGCTCATTACAATAATGAATATACGGCTCCACCTCCCATAGAGGTGGAGCCGCATATTCATTACTGTAATGAGCGGTAACTGTGACCGCTCAATACAGGAAGAAGATGCAGCGGTGGAAGAAGCAGGGATGTGCAGGGACTGAGCCAGCAGTAGGTGAGTATATGGGGAGTGGAGCGCTGCGCTGCGCGATATTTACCGCTCCTCGTTCTGGTACGGCTCCGTCTTCAGCGTCCTCTGGCTGTGACGCTCAGGTCAGGGGGCACGGTGACGTGGTCAGTGCGCGCCCTCTGCTGAACGTCAGTGCTGAAGACGGAGCCGCACGAGGAGCAGGTAAATATTGAAAGTGCCGGGCAGGGCCGGCTCCAGGTTTTTGTGGGCCCCGGGCAAAAGAATCTCAGTGGGCCCACATACCACGATTCATGATGCACAGATACGGAGGAGAAATATAGATATACTACACAGGGCCTGGCCTTCTCCCTCATCCTTCACATAGGCAGATCTGCACACACAAAATACGCAGACATGCACACATACAATACGTAAACATACACAAACATACAGTACGCAGACATGCACACACATACAGTACTCAGACATGCGCACACACAAAGTACGCAGACATACACACCTACAGTACGCAGACATACACACACTTACAGTACATAGACATGCACATACGCACAGTACGCAGACATGCACACACACACAATACGGAGACATGCACACACACAATACGGAGACATGCACACACACACACAATACGGAGACATACACAGCACACACAAAGTACGCAGACATACACACATACAGTACGTAGACATGCACACACTTACAGTACATAGACATGCACACACATACAGTATGCAGACATGCACACACATAGAGTACGCAGACATGCACACACACAGTACGCAGACATGCACACACACACAATACGGTGACATGCACAGCATACACATACAGTAAAATACGCAGATATACACATACAATACGCAGACATACACACACAATAAGCAGATATGTACTTACATATATTTGAAGACAAATACACAAAAATACATAAATATATACAGTCATACACACTGATATACACACAGATATGCAACAGATATGCACATCATACATGCATACACAGACAGACACAAGCCTCACTCAGCACCCCCTGGCTTGTCGCTTATCAGGCTGCTCTGGCATGTGGCTATGGGAGGCGCGCTGTTTGATGGCAGTCAGACATGGCCGCACACAGTGCACTCTGCAGCTGTGTTTGCTACTAAATGATGCGGTCGGGCCGGCACTGTGCCTTTAACTTTGCTTGCGTGTCTGCCCGGCCACGTCATTACTACAGCTGCAGAGTGCACTGTGTGCAACCATGTTTGTTTAAGTGACGGCTGAGCTCAAGTAGTGCCGAAGCTGCTGGGGGAGTAGCCAGCCACCAGTGGGCCCCCCATTTGTTCAGGGCCCTGGCAGTTGCCCAGGTACGCTGGGTGCTGACACCGGCCCTGGTGCCAGGGGTCCTGAGCGAAGAGAGGTGAGTATGTGATTTTTTTTTTTATGGCAGCAAAAGCATATGGGGCAAGTGACTGTACGGAGCATCTTATGGGGCCATAACGCTTGAGCAGCACTATAAGGGGCAAGTGACTTGACATTGCTATTGGTCGATCCTTCGAAGGGATGACACCCCTTTTCTATACCTTAACTTTAGGTATTCTAACTCCCCCAAATAACGACAGACTCTGAGCTTGGATTATAAATGGCCACAGTGGCCTTTATTATAAACATACAACAAGAATAATAACGTAGGGAGGAGTCCTTGAAGCTCCAAACTGGTGGTCAACCATAACAGGGAGTGGACAGAAACAAACCATGTATTTACTCCCAGCCGTAACCATCCAGGCTCGGAAGCACCAAAATACCCCGAAGGGTTAACCATGTCCACTTTTAACCTGGGGATCCGGCCCACCGTTGCCAAGATCCCCCCCCGAACCACCAGACCCGAAAACCAAGTTTACACCCACTGAAGGATCCGTACCCCGACGGATCCCCCAGGCCAATTTATCACCAACTCCAAGGACCCCTCCCACCGCCACAACGAGGGTATTTGAAAACCTTAAATACCCGAGACCCCACCACACTTCACCGCTATTGCCCTTTCAATACCGGTCTGTAGACCCAAAGCCCACAAGTCAGTGCCCACAGCGTTCAAGTGAACACCATCACCCAGGAGGAAATCCCCCCCACCCTGTTCCAGCTCCAGATGACGGACAAACAGACCTCCATTCTTCACCACAAACTTGGCGACCGTCCGATTAACCTTGATCCTGGCCTTGTTGACCTTGTCCGCCGATCTGGCGTGCCTCCAACACCTCCTCGGAACAATGTCCGACCATACAACCAACACATTCCCAAAGGACGCCCATAATCTGCGAAGGTCATGCTTTATATCTCGGATCAGTTCCCTACAAGGGCGAATCCCCAAATCGTTCCCTCCAACGTGCAAGACCAGAATGTCCGGGAATTTGTCTAAACGAGCATTGTTATGCACTTCCTTCAAAACCGCGTTCCAGCCCAATCCCCGAAAACCCAGCCATCTGACCACGGCCACCTCTTTGGAGAACCCGAGCTGCCGACCATCCCTCCGAACGTCCGCCCGTCTCGCGCCCCAGTACATGTACGAGTGACCGACGATCCAGATCAACAGGGGATTGGAACCTGAAAATACATAACAACTAAAATCCACAACCGTACTACAAAAACAAACAACATAACAAAACACCCCAATCCTCCCTTTCATCCTTACTTAAGGTCTCACGTAACTCCTGTAACGCTTCGACTCCCATCTCCTAATCCGTTGCACCACTTCCGGTGCTAAACCACCCAACGCCGCCTCAGTCGCAGCCCCAATTCGGAAGGAGTGAGAGGCAAAACGGGAAGCATCCAAACCCAACTCCCCCAGGGCTCGTCTAAGCACTGCCACAAACTGAAACTTGGACAAAAAGGACCCATTTTCGTGACACAACAAAGGACCCTCTTTTGGGGGCTGAAAACAACTAAAAGCCTCCCAACAACTAACGGGACACATAAGCGAACCCACAACAGCGCCCAAAACCACACGTTTTCCTCTACCCTCCTGATCAGTCTTCGATCTACGCAACCAAAATTGTAACCTCCTTTCGGTAAGCACCACATCCCTGGCCCAAAGCCCCCCTGCGCATAGGTGCTAGGCGACACGATCTCGCTCACCCGCAGCGCGCCAAAAAATGCCAAAGAAAATGCCAAACGAAACAGAGCCACCTCAAAGTCCGATGTGCAAATCTCACTGAGTTTCGCACCTACTCGTTCCAACAAGCTAAAGGAAATCGGGCGCCTTAGATCGCCCTTTCCCACCTTCCTTCTGACGCCCTTCATCGCCTGTCTCACTACAAACAACTTTGTTATATCCCGTAAACCTCTAAGCTGAAAACCAAACGCCAATGCCGACCGAATCCTCTCCACTTTTGATGCCGACCATCCGTCATCAGCACCCCGTCTCAACCACAATAACAGGGCCCCAACATAATCCTCACCCATGTTATCCACCCCACAAGACACCAACCAGGTCTCCCAATCACACCACACCGTCCGGTATGCTGCCCAAGTGCTGGGTGCCAAAGACGCCTGAATCAAAGGTCCTGCAGCCCGGATACCACGTTCCAGAGTTCCTGAGGGCAGTCCCGACCCGTCTCCTCCGCCTCCGGAGCCAAAGCACGGAAACGCTCCCACTGAAACCGAGACAAAGAGTCAGCGATGGAGTTCTCAACACCGGGCACATGAATTGCCGAAACATGCGCATTGATAGACATGCAGAACAACACTAACTGACGCAACACCCGAATGACTGGGGGGGACGACGCCGTCAAACTGTTGATCACACAAACGACTGCCATGTTATCACAATTGAACCGTACCCTGCGATTGCGCAAATCTTCTTTCCACAAATGAACAGCCACCAAAATAGGAAAAATCTCCAATAAGGTCACATTTTTTACCAGCCCGGAACCGAACCAGTCGTCTGGCCACCTTGAGGCACACCACCGCCCTCCAAAAAAGGCGCCAAAACCGATCCCACCTGACGCGTCCGTAAACAAATCCAAGTCATGGTTACCAACCACTTCCTCCATCAGAAGCGATCGGCCGTTGTACCGCGACAAAAAGCTGTCCCACACCTCCAGATCAGCTTTGTGCTCACTAGACAAGCGCACAAAATGATGGGGGGACTTCACCCCTGCTGTAGCACCTGCCAGCCTCCGAGAAAACACTCTCCCCATTGGGATAATTCTGCACGCAAAGTTCAACTTGCCAAGAAGAGACTGAACTTCCCGCAACGGCAACTTCTTCAAGCGACGCGCTCGAGCCACCTCGCTTCTCAAACCGAGCACCTTATCCTCGGGTAACCGAAACTCCCATGCGACTGAATCAATGACGATGCCCAGAAATGAAATACACGTACTGGGCCCCTCAGTTTTACCTGGCGCCAGCGGAACACCGAACCGCCCGGCCACCCAAATCATTGTTCGTAACGCCATTTCACAACAACCAGACTGAGCCGGCCCGATGCACAAAAAGTCATCCAAATAGTGGATGATGTCATCCAAACCAGACACATCCCGCACGACCCACTCCAAAAACGAACTAAAAGCCTCAAAATATGCGCAAGACAACGAACAACCCATCGGCAAACATCTGTCAACATAAAACCCTTGGTCCCAATAACAACCCAACAGTCTAACACTGTCCGGATGGACAGGCAGTAACCGAAACGCCGACTCGATATCTGTCTTGGCCAATAACGCACCCCTGCCGCATCTGCGCACCAAACGAGTAGCCTCATCAAAAGACGTATAAACCACAGAACAAAGCTCCGGATCTATACCATCATTCACAGACCGCCCTTTAGGGTAAGATAAATGATGAATTAGCCTAAACTTGTTAGGCTCCTTCTTAGGAACCACACCCAACGGAGAAATAACCAAATCTTCAATGGGTGGCGCGGGGAAAGGGCCAGACATCCTGCCCAACGCCACTTCCTTGCTCAACTTTTCCGACACGACCGCCGTGTGTAACATTGCCGACTTCAGATTCCTTACAACTTGCGGAATACTAAAAGTAGGTGCAGGTATTTGAAAACCATCCCGAAAGCCCAAAAACAACAACTCCGCTTTCGGCCTATCTGGAAACCTATCTAGAAAGGGGGCCATCACGTCCAGCCTCACTGGCGTCGCCCCCTTTTGAATTACCGTCTGGCTTAACCTTCTTTTTGAAGCACTTTGCTGCCCCATGGGAGGATCCACTGCAATGCGAGCACACGTGCTTGAATTTACAGGTGGCCCCAAATTTGCACTGGCCGTCATTAAACTGCCAGCACAAGCCGTGCTTCTGACTCGCTTGGCCAGACTGACTACCTGTTCCCGCACTACCTTGTGCTGCGGTCTGGCCGGCATTTCCGGCCCCCCCCTGAAAGGAGTGGCCAAACTTTGTGGGCGCCATCACCCGCAACCATAAACCAATGTCCTTCTGATCCCACTGGATCGACGGACGAACTGCCTTCCGCTGCCTAAATTGCTCATCGTACCAGAGCCAGGCCTGGCCCCCGTACGCTCTGTGCGCCTCCCCTATCGAATCCATATAACAAAAAAGCGCCGAACAATTTTCTGGCGCCTTTTCACCAACTACACTCGCTAAAATTGCAAACGCTTGCAACCAGTTCACAAACGTCTGCGGGATAAGGCGCCACCTCCTTTTTTCCTCGTCCTCCTTCTTACTGTCCTCCTTTTTGTTCTTATCTAAATTGAACTTTTCCAAAGGAAGAAGCGAAAAAATTTCCACATACTCATCTTTCCATATCTTCTCCCTTACTTCCTTCTTCAAATGGGCCCCCAGCGGCCCCTCAAAACAGACGTAAACCTCCCCCCGAGCTTTGTCGTCTAAACGGATCCCGCCTTCCTTCTCCTTCTCAGTTTGTACCGACACCGGGACACTTGAACTGCTGGGTGCCAATGCACCCTCCCCAGATGCCCCGGCACACACATCTGTAGAACCAACTCACGCGGCCAACGGGGACGGCACCGACCTAACCTCACCCAACCTCGCGAGCAACTCCCGAACGCTCAACAATAATTCGCCAACCCCTTCGTTCCCCGAAACCGACCGAGTCCCCCCCTGCTCCCCCATAGCCCCTACCCCACTTGTCTGACTAGCCCCTACCCCCGGGAAATATAATCGTGTTGGAGACAAAACAGACATAGAATCTTGCTCACCAGGCTGCAGAGGAACTGCAGTCCCCCCAGCCTCAGGCGTCGTCCGTGTCCTGTTGTCCTCGGCTCCTGGTCCACTCTGCCCGCGAGGCTGCGTCTCACCCCGAGATGATGAACGAGAGGATGCGGCCCCGTCTCGGCCCGACGCTGAAGATCCCGATGCGGCCCGATAAGAAGGACTGCCCGGTACTGGCCCACCGCCCGATCCATGCCCCGGGGACGCCCGGCCCGTACTCCCTCTGGCTCCCCCTTGTGATCCGGCTGATGTACTTGGCGTCCTGGATGGGCCCGGCCGCACCGGGGACGAAGCGGTGCTGCCGACCGCTGTATGACCGGCTCTCCCTCGCCGACTCACTGTAGCAGCAGGAGCAGGACGCCCGGCCGCCGCCACGCTGCGGCGCCCCCCCGTGACATCGCTGGTAATCGGCGCTCTAGCGCGAGAAGGCCCCACCCCCTGAGCTGATGAAGCGGGCCTCACTACCGCCGCAGGCCCCCTCGCCGCTTGTGCACACCTCCTGGACCGGGCCCTGCTGGGACGCTTACCGGCAGGCACACGGTCCGGAGGGTCGATGGAGGGGCTCCTTCGCCGTCGCTGCGGCCTAATCGGATCCGGGGACAGCCGTTGTGGGGGCCGCACGCGCCGGGAGCGCCGCTCACTGGTAGCCGCCGTCTGCGCTCCTCCGCTGCCGCTACCACCGCCGCTGCCGCCGCCCAGTATACCGGAGACCTGGGCCTCTAACCAGCCTGGAGGCTGGCTCTCCGCTGCCGCCCGCAGCTGCTGCAGGATCCCATCTATTCCGGACATGGCAGTCTGCTATCTTCTTGCTGCTCCAGAGCGGGAACTGGTAAGCCCCACCCCACCCCCTCCTTATAACCCCTGCCTCATGCATATACTCCCTCCTCCCCAAATTAACCCCTTCCTCTCCTAATTCTCCCTCCCAAACCCCTGTCATGACGGCCTGCACGTACGCCGTCTGCGGGGGGATGGGACGGCTCGCTCCGGCCTGCTCTGTATGGATGATCTTATGGGGCCATAACGTTTGTGCAGCACTATATGGGGCAAGTGACTGTATGGAGCATCTTATGTGGCCTTAACATTTGTGCAGCATTATATTGGGCAAGTGACTGTATGGAGCATCTTATGGGGCCATAACGCTTGTGCAGCATTATATGGGGCAAGTGACTGTATGGAGCATCTTATGGGGCCATAACGCTTGTGCAGCACTATATGGGGCAAGTGACTGTATGGAGCATCTTATGGGGCCCTTATTACCCTTCATGCAGGATTATATGGGGCATATTTTAATATGGAGCATCTAATGGGGCCCATCAAACTTTATGGAGCATTATGTGGGGCTCCTGATTAAATATGGATATTCAAAAACACTTAACCTACTGATGTCTCAATTAATTTTACTTTTACTGGTACCTATTTTTCTTTTGAAATTTACCGGTAGCTGCTGCATTTTCCACCATAGGCTTATATTCGAGTCATTAAGTTTTACCAGTTTTTTGTGGCAAAATTAGTGGGGTCGGCTTATACACTGGTCAGCTTATACTCGAGTATATATGGTATATTGCATATATTGGCCAGGGCTAGAAAGAGTAAGAACCAATACCCGAAGTATGTAACATGAAGTCAATAAGTGAAATGATTAGTACATATTATTTTTTTACCTGATCAGAGGCAAGTGCCAGAAAGACTGCTGCATCTCCCACCCCAATGCGCGTTTCACCTATTCTTCTTCTGGGGGTGTGCTTGGCTGGAGACTTTCTCGGGATTTTAAATGAGCCATATGCCAATCAGAAGCCAATCATCATGTCATGCGCCCATCCTGGAGTGAGCTAATTAGAGCTAATGCCTGGTAACTGCAGGGCGGCTGGTACCGTGTCGTAGCGGCGCATCTGGTCATGCTGTCATCGCAGATAGAATAGACTTCCTGCCTTGGCCGGGCGGAAGTCAGCATCACCACCTGTTGCCAGAGGCAGAATCGTCATACGTGTGACTCATGTAACGCATGCACACAGCCAGAAAGTCAGTGCTGAGATTCCCAAGGACTACAACGGTTGAAATGTAAATATGCAGATGCACTTATTAAGTATTTTTTGGTTATTGTTCGTCTCATGGTTTAGTGAAAGCTAAAAATAAATTATTATTATTATTTATTGTTATAGCGCCATTTATTCCATGGCGCTTTACATGTAAGGAGGGTTAAACATAATAAAAACAAGTACAATAATCTTAAACAATACAAGTAATAACTGGTACAGGAGGAGAAAGGACCCTGCCCGCCAAGGCTCACAATCTACAAGGGATGGGTGAGAATACAGTAGGCGAGGGTAGAGCTGGTCATGCAGTGGTTTGGTTGATCGGTGGTTACTGCAGGTTATAGGCTTGTCGGAAGAGTTGGGTCTTCAGGCTCTTTTTGAAGGTTTCGATGGTAGGTGAGAGTCTGATATGTTGTGGTAGAGAGTTCCAGAGTAGGGGTGATGCGCGAGAGAAATCTTTTATGCGATTGTGGGAAGAGGAGATAAGAGGGGAGTAGAGAAGGAGATCCTGTGAGGATTGGAGGTTGCGTGCAGGAAAGTACCAGGAGACGAGGTCACAGATGTATGGAGGAGACAAGTTGTGGATGGCTTTGTATGTCATGGTTAGGGTTTTGTACTGGAGTCTCTGGGCAATGGGGAGCCAGTGAAGGGATTGACAGAGGGGAGAAGCTGGGGAATAGCGGGGGACAGGTGGATTAGTCGGGCAGCAGAGTTTAGAATAGATTGGAGGGGTGCGATAGTGTTCGAGGGTAGGCCACAGAGCAGGAGGTTGCAGTAGTCA
This sequence comes from Ranitomeya imitator, assembly GCF_032444005.1. NCBI lineage: Eukaryota > Metazoa > Chordata > Amphibia > Anura > Dendrobatidae > Ranitomeya > Ranitomeya imitator. The sequence goes on along the minus strand of NC_091282.1, from coordinate 491,043,891 downwards.
AGGCGAGAGATGATGAGGGCATGGACTAGGGTTTTTGCAGATACTTGGTTGAGTAATGAACGGATTCGTGAAATAAGTGGAAAGGGCTTGGATGTGTGGTTTGAAGGAGAGATTACCCCGAGGCAGCAAGCTTGTGGGACTGGGAAGAGTGGGCAGCCATTTACTGTAAGGGATAGGTTCATTGGGGGGTCACATGAGATGGGGGAAAGATGATGAATTCTGTTTTGTCCATGTTAAGTTTCAGAAATCTAGTGGAGAAGAAGGATGAAATAGTGTCAGACATTGAGGGATTCTGGTTAGTAGGGAGGTGATATCTGGTCCAGAGATGTAGATTTGTGTGTCATCAGCATAGAGATGATACTGAAAGCCATGAGATTCTATGAGCTGTCCCAGGCCAAAGGTGTAAATGGAGAGGAGCAGGGGCCCTAGGACTGAACCTTGTGGGACTCCGACAGATATGGGGCGAGGTGAGGAGGTGGTGTGTGAGTGGGAGACGCTGAATGTCCGGTCTGTTAGGTATGATGAGATCCAGGATAGGGACAAGTCTGTGATACCAAGGGATGAGAAGGTCTGTAATAATAGGGAATGGTCCACTGTGTCAAAGGCAGCCGACAGGTCCAGGAGGAGAAGGACAGAGTAGTGTCGCTTGCTCTTGGCGGTTAAGAGGTCATTAGTGACCTTAGTTAAAGCAGTTTCAGTGGAGTGGTGTGACCGGAAGCCAGATTGTAAGCGGTTGAAGTGGGAGGAAGAAGAGAGATGGGAGAGATGGGAATGTAATAAAGAGTCGTTGTTTTGTTAAACATAAAATTTTTAGTGATCATAAAAAATGTAGATGTGAAAAGTAAAAATGCAAAAAATGAATTCTGTGGAAGAGTCAGAGGGAAAGAACATACCGTAAAAGTGAACAACAAAAGAAGAGGGAATAAAAAGAAAAAGGTAGGCTGGCACCACCATGTAAAAGGAAATGAGGGCAAAAATTGAGGCACAGGCAAAATCGTGGAAATAGCAGATCCAAAAATTGAGGCCAAGCAAGGATAGTGTGTAAATACAGAGAAAAATTACCTCAAAAGTCATGGGGTAGTGGAGTGGATATGTCACAGACACATTATTAAAGAACTAATTAATAATTATATATAGCAAACAAAATATAGGAAGGCTAAAACACTAAAAAAGTTAAATTAAATTAATTTTTATATACTTTTCATATTTATACAGTGGACATATATAAAGTTTTAAAAGAACGAAGGTGTATTAAAATTTATAAACCTAAAACATTAACAAAATAATTTAGGACAAAAATCTGAAAATAAAATGATGGTTTTTTTCATATAGTTAACTGTATTGCTCACTTTTATTTTTATACATTAGTGGTAAGAAAAGTAACTTGAGATGCCCTAAGTACGGCCAAAAGAATTAAGAAGCTATAGGCCTATGGTGGAGTTGTAATAAGCAATACTTGAGATCATTATTTCATAAAAAAAAAATTCTATAATTTAGAAGTCAATATTACAATTACTCCAATTTTAGTGGTTCTGAGAAAAATGTAAATATTTGGATGTCTCTAATAAAACTTAGAGTTATTTTGAAGGATGTCACCAAAGAGATCAGGTAGAATCCAACTGCTGAACCACATGTGACGAATCTGCACCTCGCACTTTGAACTTGCACCAATGTGACGTTCCACACACCCCGGGGACATGTTAGGTCAGGTAGGCACAGTTTTACAAAGACAACCCCTGTCCATACAGGCCCAGGGAGGCATGAGGAGTGAGAGGATGTGGCCCACGCAGTAACTGAAGTGGCGCCACTCTCTCACAACCCTGACAGGCTGAGAGACCCCTTTCACTAGCACTAGTAAAACAGGGCCTATTTAGCCCAGTAGGACTGCCACAAGTTCCTCGTTACCTCCTTGTTACCAGGATTATATCAGACCAGAAACCAGCCCAGGTAGCATTCAAAGTTCAGCCGAGAACCCAAGTTTAAATTATATATTTAATCACCTTAAGGGCACACTAGGCAAAACACTATATACACAATGGTTATACATATACAGTGGTCAGATATGCAAATATCTGTAGTAGTACAAAGTATGCAGACAATAAGAGTGAGTTACCAGTGAGATGAAAGGCCTGGCTTGTGGGGGCAGGGCAGCCAGATGGGAGGCTGGTGGTCCCCTCTCTTCCTTGACTTCTCCTCTCTTCGTCACAATATGTCGTCATGACCTTCCCAGGAAAAATTAATAGGCCATGCTTTACATGAGCATTTAACCCCTTAGCGTTACTCCTCTTCTGCCACTTGAGCTGGACCTAAATCCCCTCCTTTTGCACATAGCAGCTAAAAACTCTAAAACCTAAGATGGGTCATAACTTCTTAATGGATGGTCCTAAGGAGGCGGTTTTGGTGCCATTGGATCTGCGCAGGACCTTGCTATGCGCTGATAACAAACAAGACTTTGCTACCTGGCTCCTACTAGCTGTCGTGGAAGGCGTTCCAGAGATTTCGAAAATGTAACCGGTGTGTTGCTGGGACGCACGATAAGTCCATATTCTCCTTATAAAATCCTTGTTGACTGCACAAAACAGTTACACCACATGGGCGTCACAGGAGGTCTTCCTGTAGGAGCTTAGATACTAGCTACTGTGGCTGGACCACATACTGAGCCGGGTCTCCTGTTATAGCTGCACATGCTTTCAGGAGGATTGTAAGCTGCCATTTAATCCTCCCCCCATCCTTCACAGTTATGATTAAGTTATTCTTTCTATCCACTTTGAAGTTATTAGTTTGGTACTCAGGGACATACCCCAATAAGCTTTCTCAGAGCAAATCAGAACTACAAAAAGATAGGAAGAAATGAATTATCAAAGCATGTGGCCCTTCAGGATGTAGCTATTTGGGGATTTTGAGGACACAGCAATTTTTTTCATTACTTTATTCCTATAGCCAAATCTGTTTACATTTTTTTTCAATTTAGCCTTATTTTGTCTTGTTTTTTGTGGGACAAGTTGTAGTTTTAATGAATATTTGCAGAAAAATCACATCATAAAATCATAGTATTTAGTAAATATGCCTTATGCCAATATAACTGAATTCTACGGTAGAGCAGGGGGACATGATCTCCCTGCACTACTGCTCTCCCTTCTGTAGGCCACAGGTCACTCTAGGCCTGCAACCTGCAGAATGGCAGGTCTCCGGCATAGCAACGTGATGGCGTCATGATGCCAGAACTCCAACGTCCTGAGCATGCCTGTCACGCGCAGGCTGGGAAAGTCTGGTAGACGGCACAACACACACACACACACACACACAATGGGGTGGAAAAAGGGAGGCAAAGGCCATAACAATAGGGAATGAGGTATGGGGCACCTCCTAAGCAGCAGCCTGTGCCTATCCCTAAGCTCCCCTAATGCTTATGCGGGTCCTTCCCCTCGCCGCCGTTGGGTGCCTAGTCCCTAGCTCTCAGTGGTTGATACCTTTTAATGGCTAACTGAAAAGATGGTAACAAATTGCCAGCTTTCGAGACTACTCAGGTGACGGTCCCTTCATCAGCCATAGACTAATAGAAATTCTGAAGAATCACATATTTATGCACAGCATAAAGGACAATAAAACATTCACACTCCTTATCTATGAACTGTTCCAATATTTATGGACATAACTGTTTATCACTCACATAATGGTAGTTCTGCTTCACGTCACCTGTCTTATCTAGGGCATTATTTCTGTGCTGTGTTGTGAATAAATATGTGATTCTTCAGATTTTATATTAGTCTGTGCCTGATGAAGAGACCTGAGTAGTCTCAAAAGCTTGCAATTTGTTACCATCTTTTCAGTTAGCCATTTAAAGGTATCAACCACTGAGGACTCTCAATGCTAAATATTTTTCTATCCACTGGCTAACACAGTACAAAGATATATATCTTTCCTAGTCCCTAGCTGTCACCTCACAATACCCCGGCTAGTGCACTGGCCGGCAATGATGCTGGCCTCACCACTGCAGATGGTACAAACAGAGGGGATAGTAACAAGCACGAGAAAGACAAGGTAAGAAAACAAGTAACTTAGCTTTGGTGATGAAGTACCAACTTTGGCGCGAGATGGGCAGACCTTAATGTAAAGATCCATAAGACTACAGTGGATACATGACCCCATCCCATAGCGAACCGCAGGCAACCCAATTTGAGAAGAGACTCCTCCCATCTGCACCAGTGAGTCCTCCTCCCTAGAAAGAACACCAGGGTGTAGATTCAGTGTATATCTCTCCCTGAAGCATCTATCCACCCAGATTGCAAGGAACATGGCGGCCTCCAACGAACCAGGAGTAGCATACTGCACCAGAGTATCCTGTAGCCTACATGACAGACCCTAACAAAAATGGCTCCTAATAGCAGGGTTATTCTACTGAGTGTTACTGGCCCATCTCCAAAACTCTGAGCAGTACTCCTCAGAAGGCCAGCCCCCTTGCTTGATCTTACCGAGTCGAGACTCAGCCAGGGAGAGGCTATCAGGATAACCATACACCAGCGCCAATGCTGCAAAAAACTCATCCACCGACTGCAAAGATGGTGAATCGGTTGGCAGGGAGAAGGCCCAGGACAGGAGATCACCCTTGAGAAGGGAGACTATAATCCCCACACGCTGTTCCTCACCCCCTAAAGAACAAGGGCGATTCCTGAAATATAATTTACAGTTTTCTTTTAATACAATAAATTTATATCTCCCTCCAAAAGAACCTGTCAGGGAGAGATATTTTGAGTTCCGGTTGAGCCTGGACATGAGCCGAAACTAAGAACCCAGACACCTGCTGAAGCTGCTGCACCACCTAAGACCGCAGCTCCGTTACCTCATCCGTGAGGGTCTGAATCAAGTGAGCAAAAGCCTCCGCTTGCGCCATAGGTTCACTGGAAGAATGGTACGGTTGGTGATGGTGTCACACGCTGCCTGGGAAAGTCCACCAGATGGCACAACACACACACACACAACAGGATGGAAACGGGAGAGGAAGGCCCTAACAATAGGGAAAGAGGGATGTGGCACCTCCTAAAAATCAACTGGTGCCTATCCCTAAACTCTCCTAATGCCCTATTTGAGCGCTCTCCCCACCCCCCCCCACCCCCGTCGCCATCATGTGCCTAGTCCCTAGCTGTCACCTCACAGTAAGAGTTATAGTAGTACACTCGGGAATCTCTTGGCTTGAGACAAATAATGCAGCTGAACCAAAGTGCAGTGTAAAGTCTGTGTTATTCAAACAAACACAGGTGAGCAAGTTCAAAAACACAGCAAGCAAGGTGATATCAGAAGAAGTTCCTTTGCAACTCCGCTGCAGGCAGAGTCAGTGTTTATATGCACAAACGTGGGTGCAACATGTGCACAACAGTTCAAGTGAAAAGTCAACAAGGTCCTTCTTAGGAGTTGTTCATTTGCAGCTCTGCTGCGGGCAAAGTCTTATGGGCGTAGCACACTCTGGGGAAAAGCAGATCATAAGGCACAGTTCATACCAGGGTTGGGAGTCACTAGAAAAGAGTCCAAAAGCAGAGGAGAGCAGAGCTTCGAGTCCAGAAACAGTCAAATAAACTGGCAAGAGATACCAGCTAAATTGGCTGTAGCAGGCAGAGCTTATGTATCCAAGAAAACAGGAGAAGAATGCAGAGTAACACAGGCAGAACAGCTTGCAGCACAACACCACTGAGAACTGGGAAGGTTTGCTGAGGTGGTGGAGCCGGAGTATCTGAAGAGGGAAAGTCTCTTGCAGCAAAAGCCAGGAATTCCTGGCAAAAGCCAGTGGGATGAGAACCAGGGTTATAAAGACAGGGAAGGCGGATCACATGAGCTGAAGCAAGGCAGCAGACGCCATCTTGGAAAAGGGCAAAAAGTACTACAAATGAAACAGGGAATCCAGAGTCCTGACACCCTGGCTAGTGCACTGTCCAGCAAGGACACTTGCCTCACCACTGCAGATGGTACAAACACGGGATAGTGACAAGCACGAAACAGACAAGGTAAGAAAACAAGTAACTTAGCTCCTGGGTCCGCTGCCAAGCTCCACACTGCAGACGATAGGGAAACAGGACCCCGAACTCCACAGAAGTAGCAAATTCTGCGCTGACACCAGAGAGCTGAAAAAACTCCAAGGCTGTTCTACATAGAATATCTCTATCACCAACAGTTAGCTGATGCATCAGGTGACTATTTAAAGTATGGTGGGAGTGGTTACCACCCAGAGCAGCGTCAAGCAAGGAAACTGACATTAACCCTTGCTGGCCAAAAGGAAAAAAAACATAAATTAAAGCAAAACTAGAGCTGTCATGACTCCAAAAATGAGTCATGACAATGCCCCAGCACGGATAGGGAAGAATATGGCAATAGAACATTGAATAACTTGTCTTTTTAGGGAAATCTTTTTAAGTGTCCAAAGTATCAATGTTGGCCATCCACCCATCTAGTGCTTCCCTTTCAGTTGATCTGTAAGACCTCATGGAATCAAGGCGTCCATCAAAAATCGGGTGATGCAAATTTGTTGTGATATTTCTGCAATGTTATTTATTTTTAATTATTATGGTCACACCTGTTGTAGCCCTCCATATAGTATAATCGACCCCATAGTCCTTCATATAGCAAACTCACCTCATAGTCCTCCATATAGTATATTGCACTCTCCATAGTTGTCCATACAGCATAATGCACTCCCCATCTTGCTGCACACTGAATAATACACTCCCTGTACTCCTCCATATAGTTGTAATAATTATATGGGTACTATGGAATCTGATAGCATGGGATAAAGCCAGTCTGAGAGCAAAGTTGCAACAAAAGATGTATTTACTCAAAACAGAAATGTAAACAGAACTAACAGATACAGTCATGGCCAAAAGTATTGACACCCCTGCAATTCTGTCAGATAATACTAATTTTCTTCCTGAAAATGATTGCAAACACAAATTATTTGGTATTATTATCTTCATTTAATTTGTCTTAAATGAAAAAACACAAAAAGAATTGTCCTAAAGCCAAATTGGATATAATTCCACACCAAACATAAAAAAGGGGTGTCATTACTTTTGGCCATGACTGTATTTCTGCAATTGTAACGAGGTCCTCAGCTCTATATAGAGAATCACAGCAAACAGAGTAGCGAACAAAACATGGTACAGATATTCCTGCAATAGTAACGAGGTCCTCAGCTCTATATAGAAAATCACAGCAAACTGAGAAGCGGGGCGCGACCGCTAATGTGAACCAGTCCAGCAAGGAAATAATGTGGAAGCAAACAAGACACTTGAACGAGGAAGTCCAATAAAGTTATAGTGCAAATGCACACAGTACTCAAATGATGAAGTCCAGCAAAACTTGCTCACACGTGTGCACAGTACTTGTTAGTAGGAGTCCAATTGTTCACAGATGGTGCGTCATGTGAATGACGTCCTGGAAAAGAGAGGATGAGGGGAGAAAGAAGGAGAGCGCTATCTAAGCGTAGTAGATGAGTACATCTTTCTTGGAGAGAAAAGCACAGCTTGAATCTTGCTCACCTGGTGTGGTTGTGCAAAGAGGCACAACACTGGGAAAAGTTTTGTACAACAAAGGAAATCCTTCCACTGGTGTGCTGCAAGTCGCAGCAGTTCCAGAGGCAAGAGGAAGCTGAATGGGGTGAAGCAGACCACCGAGTAGAGAGCAGCAGAAGCAGGGAGTTAGCCAGCAAACAGGCAGATGCTCAGGAGCCAGCAGCACAAAATACTCAAGCACAGGTGAACAGAAGACCCGGACTTAAATAGTCAGGACAGACAGGAAGTTCCATGACAGGGCGAGATCCAAGACTCCATCTTGGATCAGGGCGAACAGACACCAGGAAAGTCCGGAATCCTTACAATAGTATAATGTCCTCCCCATAGACCTCCATACAGTATAATGTGCTCCCCATAGTCCTCCATATAGTATATTGGAGTCCCATAGTCTTCCATAGTCCATAAGTAAATGCACTCCACACAATTCTCCATACAGTATAATGAACCTCATAGTCCTCCATTCAGTATAATGTACTCCCCATAGTTCTCCATACAGTATAATACACCCCTATTGTCCTCCATACAGTATAATGCACTCCCCATAGTCTTCCAAATAGTATAATGGACTTTCCATAGTCTTCCATAGTCCATATAGTATAATGCACTCCACATAGTCCTCCATACAGTATAATGAACCCCATAGTCCTGCATAAAGTATAATGCACTTCCCATAGTCCTCCATATAATATAGATCTTCATACAGTATAATGAGCTCCCCAGTGTCCTCCATACAGTATTATGGCCGCCCCAGAGTACTCACTGATAAAAAAAAGTATATGCAATACTAACCTCTCCTCCTAGTTCCCCAACTTCTCCAGTCTCTGCACGAGAGTACTAAAGTGCCCGCACATCCAAGGGCTGTGGGTGCCATAAAGTGATGTCATTGCGCCCGCCGCTCAGAGGCGTCAGATACCGAGGAAGAATGATGGAGGTGAAAGCGTCATTTGACTCTTCCATCATTGATTTCAACTGTATCAGCATCCAGGATGCCGATACAATTTAACTTACGATGACGGATGAGGGGGAGGGGTCCGGTGCCAGTGCTGGTTTTCCCTGGGCTCACGGGCCACATTGTAGCCACTAGGGTTGAGCGACTTTTACTTTTTTTGGGTCGAGTCAGGTTTCGCGAAACCCAACTATCTCAAAAGTCGAGTTGAGTGAAATCGGCCGATTATAGCGAAAAGTCGGGAATCGACCGAAACACGAAACCCAATGCAAGTCAATGGGGAAGCATAGTCGGCAGTGAGTGGGGGCCAGGAAAACACCTACAGTGTCCATTTTAATGGCAAAAACATCCATTCTTGTTACTGAAGCTTCTCAATCTTAATTTACCTTCTAATAATAGTTAGGCATTGGAAATTGGGGGTCATTTGGCTAAAGTTGTGGGGGGTAGTGTTGTGAATTCTGCTCTTGGGCTCCCTCCGGTGGTTATGAGTGGTAGTGCTGCTGTCTTTGGATCGCAGCATTTATCAGGTGTGTCCACTTATTGCAATTTGGACTGGGCTATTTAGTCTTGCTTTATCCTTTAGTCAGTGCCAGTTGTCCATTGTTTTTGGAGGATTCCCTACCTGGTCTCTCCTGTTTTGCTGTGCTTTTCTTCAAAGATAAGTTCTGGCTTTGTTTTTGCTGTCCACATGCTGTGGGCCTTATAGTTCAGTGCATTTTCATGTTTTGTCTTGTCCAGCTTTGTGTGTGTAGGGATTTTTTGCAGCCAAGCTGTATCTCTGGAGATGCAGATATACCCTCCATGTCTTTAGTCAGATGTGGAGATTTGTATTTTCTGTGGTGGATATTTTCTAGTGTTTTAATACTGACCACATAGTTCTCTGTCCTATTCTTTCTTTTTAGCTAGAAAGGCCTCCTTTGCTAAATCCTGATTTCAGTCTGCGTATGTCATTTCCCTCTCCTCTCACAGTCAATATTTGTGGGGGGCGGTCTATCCTTTGGGGATTTTCTCTGAGGCAAGATAGTTTTCCCGTTTCTATCTTTAGGGGAAGTTAGTTCTTACTCTGTGTCAAGGTGTCTAGGGAGTGTTAGGTACATCCCACGGCTACTTCTAGTTGCGGTGCTAAGTTCAGGGTCTGCGGTCAGTACAAGTACCACCTTCTCCAGAGTACGTCTCATGCTGCTCCTAGGCCACCAGATCATAACAGTACAACTGGCCCACAATGAGTTAAACGCATCTCAAAAGAAGGGAAGAAAAGTGCTGAGCCATTTTTTTTTCTGTAGTCTGTCTTGTCTTTTCTTCCCTCTTTCCCTCAGGGTGGCTCAGGAGTTTGGTGCTGGCATGGAGGTTCAGGAATTGGTTTCTCGTGTGGACCAACTTGCTGCTAGAGTACAGGGTATTTCCGAGTATATTGTTCAGACTCCGGTTTTAGAGCCTAGAATTCCAACTCCTGATTTATTTTTTGGGGACAGGTCCAAATTTTTGAACTTTAAAAATAACTGTAAACTGTTTTTTGCTCTGAAACCCCGTTCTTCTGGTGATCCCATTCAGCAGGTTAAAATTGTTATTTCTCTGCTGCGTGGTGATCCTCAGGATTGAGCATTTTCCCTGGAATCTGGGAATCCTGCTTTGCTTAATGTAGACACCTTTTTTCAGGCGCTAGCGTTATTGTACGATGAACCTAATTCAGTGGATCATGCAGAGGAAACCTTGTTGGCCCTGTGTCAGGGTCAAGAAGCGGCAGAATCGTATTGCCAGAAATTTAGAAAATGGTCTGTATTGACTAAATGGAATGAGGATGCCTTGGCGGCAATTTTCAGAAAGGGTCTTTCTGAATCCGTTAAAGATGTTATGGTGGGGTTCCCCACGCCTGCTGGTCTGAGTGATTCTATGTCTCTGGTCATTCAGATTGATCGGCGCTTGCGCGAGCGCAGAGTTGTGCACACTGTGACGTTGTCCTCCGAGCGGAGCCCTGAGCCTATGCGGTGTGATAGGATTTTGTCTAGAGCTGAACGACAAAGATTCAGGCGTCAGAATAGGTTGTGTTTTTACTGCGGCGATTCTGCTCATGCTATTTATGATTGCTCTAAGCGTACAAAGGGAATCGCTAGTTCTGTTACCTGTTATGACCTGGTGGTCAGGACAACAATGGACCTGGTGGTTAAGAGCACACGGAATGACCTGATAGTTACTGATAATATAGGACAAGCTCTGGGACGTGGGAACTCTGCTGACCGCAATCCCTAATCCTATCAACCACACTAGAAATAGCCGTGGATTGCTCCTAACGCTCCCTATGTAACTCGGCACAGCCTAAGAAACTAGCTAGCCCTAAAGATAGAAAAATAAAGCCTACCTTGCCTCAGAGAAAATCCCCAAAGGAAAAGGCAGCCCCCCACATATAATGACTGTGAGTAAAGATGAAAATTACAAACACAGAGATGAAATAGATTTAGCAAAGTGAGGCCTGACTTACTGAACAGACAGAGGAAAGGAAAGGTAACTTTGCGGTCAGCACAAAAAACCACAAAAAGACCACGCAGAGGGCGCAAAAAGACCCTCCGCACCGACTCACGGTGCGGAGGCGCTCCCTCTGCATCCCAGAGCTTCCAGCAAGCAAGACAAAAATCAAAATAGCAAGCTGGACAGAAAAACAGCAAACCAGAGAAAAACAAGCAGTCACTTAGCTTCTGCTGGGAAGACAGGTCACAAGAACGATCCAGGAGTGAACTAGACCAACACTGGAACATTGACAGGTGGCATGGAGCAAAGATCTAAGTGGAGTTAAATAGAGCAGCAGCTAACGAATTAACCTCGTCACCTGTGGAAGGAAACTCAGAAACACCCACAGCCACCAGAGAAAGTCCATGGACAGAACCAGCCGAAGTACCATTCATGACCACAGGAGGGAGCCCGACAACAGAATTCACAACAGTTACCATCAGTACTGTACAACCTAAATTTCTGTTATCTGTGACCTTGATCTGTTCATTATCGTCATTTTCTGTCATGGCATTTGTGGATTCAGGCGCCGCTCTGAACTTAATGGACTTAGAATTTGCCAGACGTTGTGGTTTCCCCTTGCAGCCTTTGCAGAACCCTATTCCTTTAAGGGGCATTGATGCTACACCGTTGGCTAAAAATAAACCTCAGTTTTGGACACAGCTGACCATGTGCATGGCACCAGCCCATCAGGAAGATTGTTGTTTTCTGGTGTTGCATAATTTGCATGATGCTATTGTGCTGGGTTTTCCATGGTTACAGGTACATAATCCGGTGTTAGATTGGAAATCTATGTCTGTGACTAGTTGGGGTTGTCAGGGGGTTCATGGTCACATTCCTTTGATGTCAATTTCCTCTTCCCCCTCTTCTGAAATTCCTGAGTTTTTGTCAGATTTCCAGGATGTATTCGATGAGCCCAAATCCAGTTCCCTTCCACCGCATAGGGACTGTGATTGTGCTATTGACTTGATTCCAGGTTGTAAGTTCCCTAAGGGCCGACTTTTCAACCTGTCTGTGCCAGAACATGCCGCCATGCGGAGCTATATTAAGGAGTCTTTGGAGAAGGGGCATATTAGGCCATCTTCTTCACCATTGGGAGCAGGTTTTTTTTTTGTTGCCAAGAAGGATGGCTCCTTGAGACCCTGTATTGATTATCGCCTCTTGAATAAGATCACGGTCAAATTTCAATACCCTTTGCCTTTGCTTACTGATTTGTTTGCTAGGATTAAGGGGGCTAGTTGGTTTACTAAGATTGACCTTCGAGGGGCATATAATCTTGTTCGTATTAAGCAGGGTGACGAATGGAAAACTGCGTTTAACACGCCCGAAGGCCATTTTGAATACCTTATGATGCCATTCGGACTCTCTAATGCCCCATCTGTGTTCCAGATTTTCATGCATGATATCTTTCGGAGTTATCTTGATAAATTCATGATTGTATATTTGGATGATATTTTGATTTTTTCCAATGATTGGGAGTCTCATGTGAAACAGGTCAGGATGGTATTTCAGATCCTCCGTGATAATGCTTTATTTGTGAAGGGGTCTAAGTGCCTCTTTGGAGTGCAGAAGGTTTCTTTTTTGGGCTTCATTTTTTTCTCCCTCATCTATAGAAATGGATCCGGTTAAGGTTCAGGCCATTCATGATTGGATTCAGCCCACATCTGTGAAGAGCCTTCAGAAATTCTTGGGCTTTGCTAATTTTTACTGTTGTTTCATTGCCAACTTCTCCAGTGTGGTTAAACCTATGACCGATTTGACAAAGAAAGGCGCTGATGTGACGAATTGGTCCTCCGCGGCTGTTTCTGCCTTTCAGGAGCTTAAACGCCGATTTACTTCTGCCCCAGTGTTGTGTCAGCCGGATGATTCTCTTCCATTTCAGGTTGAGGTTGACGCGTCTGAGATTGGGGCAGGGCCGTTTTGTCTCAGAGGAATTCTGATGGTTCCTTGATGAAACCGTGTGCCTTCTTTTCTCGGAAGTTTTCGCCTGCGGAACGCAATTATGATGTCGGCAATCGGGAGTTGTTGGCTATGAAGTGGGCATTTGAGGAGTGGCGAAATTGGCTTGAGGGGGCCAAGCACCGTATTGTGGTCCTGACCGATCATAAGAATCTGATTTACCTCGAGTCTGCCAAACGACTGAACCCTAGACAGGCTCGATGGTCCCTGTTTTTCTCCCGTTTTGATTTTGTGGTCTCGTATCTTCCGGGTTCTAAGAATGTTAAGGCTGATGCCCTCTCTAGGAGTTTTTTGCCTGATTCTCCTGGGGTCCTTGAGCCGGTCGGCATTCTGAAGGAATGATTCTTTCTGCCATCTCCCCTGATTTACGATGGGCTCTTCAGGAATTTCAGGCTGATAAACCTGACCGCTGTCCAGTGGGGAAACTGTTTGTTCCTGATAGATGGACTAGAAAAGTGATTTCTGAGGTTCATTGTTCTGTGTTGGCTGGCCATCCTGGAATTTTTGGTACCAGAGATTTGGTTGGTAGGTCCTTTTGGTGACCTTCTTTGTCACGGGATGTGCGTTCTTTTGTGCAGTCCTGTGGGACTTGTGCGCGGGCCAAGCCTTGTTGTTCCCATGCTAGTGGATTGCTTCTGCCTTTGCTGGTCCCTGAGAGGCCTTGGACGCATATTTCTATGGATTTTATTTCAGATCTTCCGGTTTCCCAGAGGATGTCGGTTATCTGGGTGGTTTGTGATCGGTTTTCTAAGATGGTTCATTTGGTACCTTTGCCTAAATTGCCTTCCTCTATTGATTTGGTTCCGTTGTTTTTTCAGCATGTGGTTCGTTTGCATGGCATTCCGGAGAATATTGTGTCCAATAGAGGTTCCCAGTTTGTTTCTAGGTTTTGGCGGGCCTTTTGTGCTAGGCTGGGCATTGATTTGTCTTTTTCTTCCGCATTTCATCCTCAGACAAATGGCCAAACCGAGCGAACTAATCAGACTTTGGAAACTTATTTGAGATGCTTTGTGTCTGCTGATCAGGATGATTGGGTGGCTTTCTTGCCATTGGCCGAGTTTGCCCTTAATAATCGGGCTAGTTCTGCTACCTTGGTTTCGCCTTTTTTTGTAATTTTGGTTTTCATCCTCGTTTTTCTTCAGGGCAGGTTGAGCCTTCTGATTGTCCTGGTGTGGATTCTGTGGTTGACAGGCTGCAGCAAATTTGGGCTCATGTGGTGGACAATTTGGTGTTGTCTCAGGAGGAGGCTCAGTGTTTTGCTAACCGTCGTCGGTGTGTTGGTTCCCGGCTTCGGGTTGGTCCGATGTTCATGCTGACGATTTGGTTCGTGCCTTTTATTTGGCTCGTCCTGATCGGCCTGGGGGCTCTGGTGAGGGTTCGGTGACCCCTCCTCAAGGGGGGGGTACTGTTGTGAATTCTGCTCTTGGGCTCCCTCCGGTGGTTATGAGTGGTAGTGCTGCTGTCTTTGGATCGCAGCATTTATCAGGTGTGTCCACTTATTGCAATTTGGACTGGGCTATTTAGTCTTGCTTTATCCTTTAGTCAGTGCCAGTTGTCCATTGTTTTTGGAGGATTCACATCCCTACCTGGTCTCTCCTGTTTTGCTGTGCTTTTCTTCAAAGATAAGTTCTGGCTTTGTTTTTGCTGTCCACATGCTGTGGGCCTTATAGTTCAGTGCATTTTCATGTTTTGTCTTGTCCAGCTTTGTGTGTGTAGGGATTTTTTGCAGCCAAGCTGTATCTCTGGAGATGCAGATATACCCTCCATGTCTTTAGTCAGATGTGGAGATTTGTATTTTCTGTGGTGGATATTTTCTAGTGTTTTAATACTGACCACATAGTTCTCTGTCCTATTCTTTCTTTTTAGCTAGAAAGGCCTCCATTGTTAAATCCTGATTTCAGTCTGTGTATGTCATTTCCCTCTCCTCTCACAGTCAATATTTGTGGGGGGCTGTCTATCCTTTGGGGATTTTCTCTGAGGCAAGATAGTTTTCCCATTTCTATCTTTAGGGGAAGTTAGTTCTTAGGCTGTGTCGAGGTGTCTAGGGAGTGTTAGGTACATCCCACGGCTACTTCTAGGTGCGGTGCTAAGTTCAGTCCACTTGCTGTGGACTAAGAACACTTAGTGTTCGAAACGCGTTCAGCTGTATCATGGTCGTCCTTCCGTTCATTGGATATTGCTGATTTTTGACATGCAGTGTTTCCTCTTTTTTAAAATAATTTGGAATAAAAACTTTTGATTTTATATACTTTCCTGAGCTGGATTCCTCTTTCATTCTCTTTGTTCAGTGGAGGACAACTGTAATGAGAGGCTGACACAGTGAGTAGGCCCAAATCAGTAAGTAGGCTAAATGCAGTTCAAAATTGGTAACAGAAGTAAACAGGCGGCACTGGTTTGTTCAGTGGAGGAGAACAGCAAGGAGCGGCAGACACCGTTAGTAGGCCCAACAAAACAAGTAGGCCAAATGCAGTGTTATATTAAAAACAATTTAACGAGAGCCTGAAGATTGAAGCTCAGGAAATGCAACCAGGAGAACACCTTGGAGCGGCAGACACCGTTGCTAGAACCCAACCCAACTTGTAGGCCTAATGCAGTGTTATAATTAACAACTACTTAACGAGAGCCTAAAGATTGAAGCTAAGGAAAGGCAACCTGGAGAACACCTTGGAGCGGCATACACCGTTTCTAGAACCCAACCCAACTTGTAGGCCTAATGCAGTTGGTCAATTAAAAAACTCTTTAACAAGAGCCTCAAGATAGAAGCTCAGGAAATGCAACCAGGAGAACACCTTGGAGCGGCAGACACTGTTTCTAGAACCCAACCCAACTTGTAAGCCTAATACAGTGTTATAATTAACAACTACTTAACGAGAGCCTGAAGATTGAAGCTAAGGAAAGGCAACCTGGAGAACACCTTGGAGCAGCAGACACCGTTTCTAGAACCCAACCCAACTTGTAGGCCTAATGCAGTGTTATATTAACAACTAGTTAACGAGAGCCTGAAGATTGAAGCTAAGGAAAGGCAACATGGAGAACAGCTTGGAGCTGCAGACACAGTTTGTAGACCCCAACCAAACTTGTGGCCCCAATGCAGTTTGAAAATTCCGACAGGCTGAAAACCTGACACTTGCAGCTCAGTTTTTTTTAAGAGGACAGCTGTATTGAGTGGTGCAGACAGATACTGCTAGTAGGCCTTACACCACAAAGTTGGCTCACTGCAGGTTTAAAAAAGGTTACATGGGTACATGGGCAGCATTGGTGTGGTCAGCGGAGGACAATTGGAAGGAGGGACCGCAGGCAGACTTAGTAGGCCTAAAGTAACAAAATAGGCTCTATGCAGCTTCGATTATGTTGCAGGGGTACACAGGCAGCATTGGTGTGGTCAGCGGAGGACAATTGGAAGGAGGGACCGAAGACAGACTTAGTAGGCCTAAAATAACAAAATAGGTTCAATGCAGCTTCGATTATGTGGTAGGGGTACACAGGCAGCATTGGTGTGGTCAGCGGAGGACAATTGGAAGGAGGGACCGCAGACAGACTTAGTAGGCCTAAAGTAACAAAATAGGCTCGATGCAGCTTCGATTATGTTGCAGGGGTACACAGGCAGCATTGGTGTGGTCAGCTGAGAACAATTGGAAGGAGGGACCGCAGGCAGACTTAGTAGGCCTAAACTAACAATATAGGCTCAATGCAGCTTCGATTATGTGGCAGGGGTACACAGGCAGCATTGGTGTGGTCAGCGGAGGACAATTGGAAGGAGTGTCTGACACAGTTAGTACTCCAAAAAACTAAATCAATGTTAATGTCTCGCAAAAGAACAAAAATAAAAAAGGGTGGCATACTTAGGTACAGGGGTGGGCTCCTATGCTGACTTTCAGACATTGTAATTTGGTGCAAAGTATTTACTGGTGTAAATGTAGGACAGGGCCCCTGAATATTTTAACTAGCATCATACATGTCAACAAATTGGTATTGTCAGTGCCAGGCATTGAAGGATTTCAGCGCATAGACTAAACAGTGGTGGAGCAGTAAGAGATAATTTTGCAAGTGGTAGAGCACTGTTTGAGCTGGGGGGACACTCTCTCGTGGCTGGCGGTACAGGCTCAGGGCCACTCATGTTACAATGGTGTGTCTGACATTGGGTGCGCGCCACCACCGCCAGAGACACTTCATTGTACTATGAGGGACCCAGTGGCAGTGCCGTCGACCAAAAGTGGGCACACCCACCTCTTCAGACAAACGGCACTCTTACGGGTGCTTGCGCCAAGTGGTGAGACCACGGCCCCGTGGGGGGAGTTAGTCCATTTAGGGAGGTGTAAACATGTCGTATGCTGGACAAACAGCAGCTCCAAATTAAGAGATTGGAACAGTCAGTAAGACCAGTCCAAAAGCAAGAACTTTTTACAGGAAAGCTAGGTGTCACCCGGGAAAGGTGGGGCAAAATAATTAGAAATCCATGAGTGGTTCATTTTAATGAAGGCTAGATCATCAACATTTTGGGTAGCCAGACAAGTCCTTTTTTCGGTCAGTATTGAACCAGCAGCACTGAATACTCTTTCTGATAGCACACTGCAATGCATATTCGGCCAATTCAGGCCAGGTGTCTATTTTGGATGCCCAGTAATCAAATGGGAATGACGGTTGAGGGAGAACATCGATAAGGAAGGAAAAATAGTTAGTAACCATACTGGACAAATGTTGTCTCCTGTCACTTTAAATTGATGCTGCAGTACCTGTCCTGTCTGCGGTCATTGCGAAATCACTCCACAACCTGGTCAGAAAACCCCTCTGTCCAACGCCACTTCTGATTTGTGTACCTCTAACACCTCTGCCCTGTTGCCCCCTCCAGCTCGTGTGAGAACCATCACCGGCGCGGTGTGCTGGGAATGCCTGAATCAAATGGTCTACAAGAGTTGCTTGTTTGGTTGCCAATATTTGTTCAAGGTTCTCATGTGGCATGATATTTTGCAATTTCCCTTTATAGCATAGATCCAGGAGGCAGGCCAACTAGTAATCGTCATCGGTCATCATTTTTATAATGCGTGGGTCCCTTTTGAGGATACGCAAGGCATAATCCGCCATGTGGGCCAATGTTCCAGTTGTCAAATCACTGCTTGTGCTGGGTTGAGGAGCACTTTCGGGCAAATCAACGTCACTTGTCTCCCTCAAAAACCCTGAACCTGGCCTTGCAACGCCAGCAGTTTCTATTGCCCCCTAAGAAGCTTCCTCATCCAAAAAATACTCATCCCCATCATCCTCCTCATCCTCCTCCTCTTCGCCCGCCACCTCATCCTGTAGACTTCCCTGACCAGACAATGGCTGACTGTCATCAAGGCTTCCCTCGTCCTCAGCTGCAGACGCCTGCTCCTTTATGTGTGTCAAACTTTGCATCAGCAGACACATTAGGGGGATGCTCATGCTTATTATGGCGTTGTCTGCACTAACCAGCCGTGTGCATTCCTCAAAACACTGAAGGACTTGACACAGGTCTTGTAGCTTCGACCACTGCACACCTGACAACTCCATGTCTGCTATCCAACTGCCTGCCCGTGTATGTGTATCCTCCCACAAATACATAACAGCACGCCTTTGTTCGCATAGTCTCTGAAGCATGTGCAGTGTGGAGTTCCACCTTGTTGCATCGTCGATGATTAGGCGATTCTGGGGAAGGCTCAAAGACCGCTGATGGTTCTGCATACGGCTGGAGTGTACGGGCGAACGGCGGATGTGCGAGCAAAGTCTGCGCACCTTGAGGAGCAGGTCGGGTAACCCCGGATAACTTTTCAGGAAGCACTGCACCACCAGGTTTAAGGTGTGAGCCAGGCAAGGAATGTGTTTCAGTTGTGAAAGGGCTATGGCAGCCATAAAATTCCTTCTGTTATCACTCACTACCTTGCCTGCCTCAAGGTGTACAGTGCCCAGCCATGACTGAGTTTCTTGCTGCAAGAACTCGGACAGAACTTCCGCGGTGTGTCTGTTGTTGCCCAAACACTTCATTCCCAATACAGCCTGTTGACGCTTGCCACTAGCTGTTCCATAATGGGACACCTCGTGTGCAACAGTGGCAGCTGCGGATGGAGTGGTCGTGCGACTGCGGTCTGTGGACGAGCTCTCGCTTCTGCTGGAGGATGAGGAGAAAGAGGAGGGGGCAAACGCCTACAGCCAACTGTTTCCTAGACCGTGGGCTAGGCAGAACTGTCCCAATATTGCTGTCCCCTGTGGACCCTGCATCCACCACATTAACCCAGTGTGCCGTGATGGAGACGTAACGCCCCTGGCCATGCCTACTGGTCCATGCATCTGTTGTCAGGTGCACCTTTGTACTCACAGATTGCCTGAGTGCATGGACAATGCGGTCTTTTACATGCTGGTGGAGGGCTGGGATGGCTTTTCTCGAAAAGAAGTGTCGACTGGGTAGCTCGTAGCGTGGTACAGCATAGTCCATCAGGGCTTTCAAAGCTTCGCTTTCAACTAACTGGTAGGGCATCATCTCTAACGAGATTAGTCTAGCAATGTGGGCGTTCAAACCCTGTGTACGCGGATGCGAGGATGAGTACTTCCTTTTCCTAACGAGAGTTTCGAGAGATGCATATGGTGGAACTAGCGGGGGTGCCGGTGGACATGGCAGACTGAGAGAGGGTTGGTGGTGGTATTCTTGCTGTTGCCCTACATTCAGTGTTTCCTACCACGAACCTGGTGATTCCCTGACTGCTTTGGCCTTGCGACGAAACCTCCACATTTACTGCAGGTGGTGTGGTAAACGGTGGGCTTCGAGTGTGGGAAGGGATGTAGCGTAGCTGACTAGCTTCATTGTGAGAGGGTGCTACAATGTTAAGGGACTTTTGGTAGTTAGTCCAGGCTTGCAAGTTCATGGTGGTTAAATGTCTACGCATGCAACTTGTATTTAGATTTTTAACATTCTGACCTCTGCTGAAGGTCCTTGAGCACTTTTTACAGATGACTTTGCACTCATCATTTGGATCTTGGTTGAAAAAATGCCAGACTGCACTCTTCCTACTATCGGATACCTTTTCAGGTATTGCACACTGAGCTACTTTAACCGGATGGCCACGCTGTCCTACAACTGTTTTTGATTTTGCCACACGTTTTTGGACAGATACCGGCATGCCAGATGGAACCTGTTGCGATGTTGATGCCTGCTGCGGCTCCTCCTCCTCCGCTTCAGAGCTACTGCCGCCTGCACCCTGTTTCCCCAATGGCTGCCAATCGGGGTCAACAACTGGGTCATCTATGACCTCCTCTTCTATGTCCTGTGCACCTTCCTCTGTGTCACCGTGTAAGCCGGTGCTATAGCGTTCGTGACGGGGCTCCATAGTCTCATCAGGGTCAGATTCTGGATCAGTACACTGCGAGGGCAATGTTCTGATCTGAGTCAAAGGAACAGCATAATAATCTGGCTGTGGCTGTGCATCTGTGCACTCCATGTCCGATTCATCTTGTAATGGGCATGGCCTCTTAACAATTTCCCTTTCTAACCCAGGAACGGTATGTGTAAAGAGCTCCATGGAGTAACCCGTTGTGTCGCCTGACGCATCCTTCTCTGTTGTTCTGGGTGAAGAACACAAGGAAGCGACTTGTCCCTGACCGGGAACATCCACTGACGACACACTTCTTTTACATTTTGCACTTTCCGAAGAGGAGGCGAAAGAGCTAGAGGCAGAGTCAGCATGGAAAGCCAAAACTTGTTCCTGCTGCTCCGGCTTTCAAAGCGGTTTTCCTACTCCCAGAAAAGGGAGTGTTCGAGGCCTTGTGTAGCCAGACGATGACGCTGGCTCAACAACTCGAGACTTAGGTGCTATATTGCTTTTCCCACGACCACCTGATGCTCCACCACCACTACCATCATTACCAGCTGGCAATGACCGCCCACGGCCATGACCTCTTCCACCAGACTTCCTCATTGTTTGAAAAATGTAACCAAACAAATGGTATTTGGTACTGTAAAACCAGTTACAAGGTGTACGCAAACTTGTGGTGAATTTAAATCTCCTTTTATAGGTGGGTGACACTGCAGGGAAAATCAGGCCCAATGTATAACAGTACACAGCTTCAGTGGCAGACAGATATGCCACTAACAGGACTGACGCAGATGCACACACTGCCAGTAAAAATCTCCCCCTCTTTTTTATATGGGAGACTGAATGAGTGAATAAATCAGGCTGTCACGAGACAAAAATAGGAAGACAGGATATTAAGAATCTGGGCCCCTGAACTGCCCCTCAGGCTAAGGGAAGCCCTGTCTTTTCCTTAACTTGGGGGTACCCTTGAAGGTAGGGAGGCACAAGTCACTGACCTGTCCCTGTCTCCTGTTAAACCCTGTACTAAACCCCCAACCCCCACCCCAGGGGGTGAACAGTGTAAACAGCACCACAAAGCAAATAAACAATATAAGAGTGAGGGAAACACGATACCTAAAGGTGAATGCACAAACTACAAAATAACAAAACTCAGAACTTAGCTTGTGCACACCGCTGCAAACTCCACAACAAAGATAGTACAGCCACTGAGCTCCAAACACCAGACTTGGCTGACACCAGGGAGCTGCTACTGCAAGGTTGGACTCCTGAAAGGAACTGTATAACCAACAGTCAGCTGATGCACCAGGTGACCTTATAAAGGATGGTGGGAGTGGTCACAAACATCAGCTGACGCAGCAGCAATGCAATAACACCAGCGGCCACCGGGGGGAGAAAACTGCATTAACCCCCAATGACCAGAAAAGGAAAAAAAGGTTTAAATGAGAGGAAAACCAGATCTGCCACAGATCCAAACATGGATCGTGACTAGTGTTGAGCGATACCGTCCGATACTTGAAAGTATCGGTATCGGATAGTATCGGCCGATACCCGAAAAGTATCGGATATCGCCGATACCGATATCCAATACCAATACAAGTCAATGGGACACCAAGTATCGGAAGGTATCCTGATGGTTCCCAGGGTCTGAAGGAGAGGAAACTCCCCTTCAGGCCCTGGGATCCATATTAATGTGTAAAATAAAGAATTAAAATAAAAAATATTGATATATTCACCTCTCCGGCGGCCCCTGGACATCACGCTGGTAACCGGCAGGCTTCTTTGTTTAAAATGAGCGCGTTTAGGACCTGAGGAATGACGTCGCGGCTTCTGATTGGTCGCGTGCCGCCCATGTGACCACCACGCGACCAATCAGAAGCTGCGACGTCATTCCTCAGGTCCTAAATTCCTAGAATGAGGAGTTTAGTGCCTGAGAATGACGTCGCGGCTTCTGATTGGTCGCGTGGCGGTCACATGGGCGGCACGCGACCAATCAGAAGCCGCGACGTCATTCTTCAGGTCCTAAACGCGATACTTGCGGTATCGGAATGCTCAACACTAATCGTGACACAGGCCCACTGTATTACAGTATATTTTCTGTGGCAGAAAATGACAGACAGATGCCACAGACAGGACTGGCACAGATGCAGATTAGCCAGTATTAATCTCCCCCTTTTTTATTTTTTCTGGGAGACTAGTGAATAAATCAGGCCCACTGTATGACAGTATATTTTCTGTGGCAGAAAATGAGTGACAGATACCACAGACAGGACTGGCACAGATGCAGATTTGCCAATATTAATCTCCCCCTCTTTTTTTATATGGGAGACCAGTGAATAAATCAGGCCCACTGTAATACAGTATAGTTTCTGTGGCAGAAAGTGGCATGAAGATATATATATAAAAAAAAGGGGGACTGTACTACAATCACTATCTCCCTACAGTAATCTCAGAAAAGTATGGCAGGCAGCAATAAAAAGGACTGCTGCACACAAAAGTGTGGACAAACAAACAAGATAGCTGTGCAGAAAGGAAGGAGCAACAGGATTTGTGCTTTGAAAAAAGCAGTTGGTTTGCACAGCGGCGTACAAACAGCAATGCAGGGAGCCTTCTAGGGCAGCCCAATAAGCTACAAAGCTGATGAAGAAAAATCTAGCCTCCACTGTCCCTGCAAAGAAAAGGTGGTGTTAGACAGTGGAAATCGCTACAGCACAAGTGGTTTGGGGGTTAATGTACCCTGCCTAACGCTATCCCTGCTTCTGACGAAGCGGCAGCAACCTCTCCCTATACTCTGATCGGCAGCAGTAAGATGGCGGTCGGCGTGCACGCCCCTTTATAGCCCCTGTGACGTCGCAGAAAGCAAGCCAATCACTGCCATGCCCTTCTCTAAGATGGTGGGGACCAGGACCTATGTCATCACGCTGCCCACACTCTGCGTCCACCTTCATTGGCTGAGAAATGGCGCTGAACGCGTCATAGGAAATGCGACTTTGGCGCGAAGATCGCCGACCGCGTGGCCGACCCCACACAGGGATCGGGTTGGGTTTCATGAAACCCGACTTTGCCAAAAGTCGGCGACTTATTAAAATGACCGATCCGTTTCGCTCAACCCTAGTAGCCACGTGGCCTGCCAGCATTGGCGGTACCCCACTGTTTGCCCTTTCTTCCTCAAAGCCTTTTATACTATGCAGTTGTGTCAATAAGTTTCAGGTTTTGGTGAGCTAATGCATGTGTGAATTTATATATGTTTATTGTTCAAAGAATCTAACTCTTATAGTAGGAAGTATACTTTCATCTGGAGAGACCTATTTATATCTCTAGAGGAAACCATACACAATAGATGTTAGCTTCCAGCTCATTTGACAGATGATTGTTTAGCTGACCGTTATCTCTCCTGGCTCCCTCATACACAGGAAAATTCAATTTCAGCATTCCTATGTTATGGCCGGAGTCAGACGCAATGTATCAAACATCGGTCGGATTCTCTTGCCTGAGAATTGCAGCAATGTTCTGCCGTATGTTGATCCGTATGTAATCGGTTTGGAATGCTATGATGTGATTTTCTCGCATCTGTGTGACATCCATATGACATACGTATGGCTTTACATTTCTCACTGCTTTTCCTCATTAAATTTAATGGCTCAATGGGCTGAAATGAGAAAAACGTGTGCATATTTCTCACAAGTCACACGGATGGTCCGTGTGGTGTGCGAGTTTTTCTCGCATTCATAGACTTGCATTGACGAGACTTGGCTGATATATGCTTAAAATCACAGCATGCTGCGATTTCACTCGCACGTAAAATACGCCAGAGAAAAAAAACGCGATGTGAGCTTCCCCATAGATTAACAATGGTCCGAGTACTATGCGATGTTTTCTCGTATAGCACTCGTCCGTATTATACGCTAGTGGGACTCTGGCCTATCTGTGAGAATGCAACTGCCCGACTCCTACAATTTGTGATGGCTTATCTGGGGAAAGAACAAATAAAAATTGGCAACTGAAATTCAGAAGGCCAGATTCTTCCCTATCCCCTCTGTTGGAGCAGAGTCAGGAGGCCACCATATGCATTAGATTGTCCACCGCGCCTGTTTATATTGGGGTTTGGCCAACTTTAGTCTTATGTGCATGAGGGCTTATAGGGTATGTGCATATGATATTTTTTTAGACACTAGCATACCCACTTATTTTTGCAAGAGGACGATGCTTCAGAAAAATGCTGGGGTTGTTTTCAGCCAAGTGTCTCTTTTGGCCTCTAATATATCCCTTTATGCGATGGCTTTGCTCCTGGCTCTCCTTTCTCACCCTACGTATACAGTAGTGAGTGTCTTCCAAGCATAAGCTGCCTGAAGGATGGTCAGTTTATATCTTTTATTTGCTTAGTGGCTTTGTAAGCCTGAAGCAGATAAAAGAAGCTCAAAAATGCTGAACATTTGCCCATGTTTTTTTAGAAAATTTTAATCTCATTTTTAGGGAGGTTTTGTTGTGGACCCACCTGAAAAAGTCCCTACTTATCTACTATTTACTTACTGTTGGTACTGACAATATTTTTACACTGACAAGTACTATTTGTTTTTGATGCACAGCAAAATACTTTCACTGTGCTGAACAATAGAAAAAATGTAGGCAATGACAGTATATGAAATTGTTATTGCATGACAAATACTGCTGTATAATTACCACTAATTAGCAATCAGGTATAGAAACACCCTGATCATGCTACATTCCTAACTGATACAGTGACTTGCTATATTAGCAATAATGCCATGCTTTGTTGATATGCCACACAAGCATGCATTTGATTTGCATATTATGGTATTAGTGGCAAAATATTAATTCATCTTGTTGAGAGACAGTTGGTGCAGTTGCTGCCTACAGGGCTAGTACAGGTAAGGTATTTTACTGCCCACAAGCAGATGAGGCCAATGAAGCCCGTCCACTTCAGCAAAGGAATGGGTCAGAGAGTATGGTAACAAGATCCCTAACGCATCCCCCTTCCCCAATGGATCACCCAACAAACTCTGACGACCATTTCCAGCAGAATTTTTTCTTTCTCACTATAAAATAATAGAACAATTAAAAAGTGGTGTACTTTAGGTGTGTGGCTGAACAGAGGTGCAATTTCACAGTTAAAAATAGAAATTGCTCATTGTATGCGAACAATACCAGGAGCAAATAACAATATTCATTAATCATTAGTGATGAGCGAGGGTACTGGTTGCTCTGGTTTTCCCCGAGCACGCTCTGGTGACTTTCGAGTATTTATGACTGCTCAGAGATTTAGTTTTCATCAGGCAGCTGAATGATTTACAGCTACCAGCCAGGCTGAGTACATGTGGGAGTTGCCTGGTTGCTAGGAAATCCCCACATGTGATCAAGCATACTAGTAGCTGTAAATCATCCAGCTGCCGTGATGAAAACTATATCTCCGAGCAGTCATAAATACTCGGAGGTTACCCGAGCGTGCTCGGGAAAACCTGAGCAACCAGTACACTCGCTCATCATCACTATTAGTCATCCCTGACATCCTATATTTTAAAAGTCAAACCCAAGGATAATCATAAACTAATAAACCTTAACTATATTAGTGGCAGTTTGATGGGTACCTTAATGGAAATCTAACAAACCCCATTATAGTTAAGTGCATATATCTGATGTTTTTTGCATCCATCATGGGACAAACGCAGCTGGCAACAAAACTGATGGTTGTTCATGTGCAGTCTTCATGAACTGATGATGGTTCTGGTGCCATATTGATGTACTGATGGTAGTTCAAGTGATTTATTCATGTAGTAATGATGGTTCTGGTGATGTATTCATTCACCTTTAGGCTGTGTGCACACAGTGTGCTTTTTCTGCATTTTCTGCACTGTGGAAATGGGCCAAAAACGCTATGGAATCCTTATCCAAGCTAATTCATGACAATCCTGAAGTGATGTGCACATGATCAGTAAATTTCCTTTGAGTATTTGCAGTGCGTTTTTTTCTGCAGCATATCAATTCTTTGTGCGTTTCTGCAGCATTTTTCACCCATTGACTTCAATTGAGTCAGTCAAATCCACAGCAAAAACACAGATATAAAAAATGTTTTCGGATTTGCTGAGTTTCTGTGTGAGAGTGTGGAAAACACCGACGTGGAGGTTCCTATTGGTGGTAACACGACCGCCGGTAAGACAGTCGGCAACAGCGCTGCAGGGTCGTGCCATGTGATCCATGGCAATGCTGACAGTAGTGGCAGCAGGTGCCACTGATGGGAGACGTAGTCTCATCAGCCAGCGCCTGTGCTCACAGTAAAAAGAAAAACAAGTAAAATAATTATATACATATTCAAATAATAAAAAAAAAATTATACTCACCTAACACCAAATCCCTGATGCCCATGTCACCTAGAAAAAAAATCAAAAATAATAAACTACCATATACTCTCCTGTCCAACGTAGTCCATGTAATCCCGAGTGTCCCAAGGCAATCTCACGTGTAGAGCAGTCACATCGGAAGATACTTGTCTGTCAGGGGCTCTCCAACCATTGGAGATTCCCAGCAGACCTGGGACTCATTTGTCGGCCGATTTTATCACGGCGCTACCTGTCTCAGCATGCAACACGATCATTCTTGTGGTGGAGAACAGATTCATTAAAATGTCTCATTTTATTGCTTTACTATCTTTGCCTAATGCCAATTCCTTGGTGAAAATTTTCGCCAGGGAAAAAATTAGACTGCATGGGATTTCCACCGATATTGTTTCTGATCGAGCGGTGCACATTGTCTCCAAGTTTTGGAGGGCATTTTGCATTCGTCTTTTTGCATTTGTCTTCTACTTTTCACCCGCAGTCTAATGAGTAGACTGAACAGGTCAACCAGAATTTAGAGACTTATCTCAGATGTTTTGTGTCTGAGAATCAGGAGGACTGGGTTACCTACTTACAGTTGGCTGAATTCGTGGTAAATAATTGTTGTCAGGAATCAATAGGTATGTCCCCGTTTTTCGGGGCATATGGGTTCCATCCTCAGTTTAGTTCTTTTAATTGTAATTGGCCTGCTAGATTACCGGAGGAAGAACAGTTTTCATCTTCCATTTCTACCATATGGCAGGGGGTTACTAATGATCTGAGAAAGATGGGTTCCAAATATAAGAGAATGGCTGATCGGAGATGTTTCGTGGGTCCGGACCTGTGTGTTGGTAACTTGGTGTGGCTGTCCTCAAGAAAAATTAAGCTGAAGGTTCCATCTTGGAAACTGGGCCCCAGGTTTATCGGTCCAATATAAAATCTTAGCCATCTTCAATTCCGTAGCATTTCGCCTTGCTTTACCATCTACCTTTAGGATTCATAATGTTTTTCATTGTTCGCTTCTCAATAAATACGAGGCATCTGCAGTACCATCGCCTCTACCACCTTCTTCTGTCATTATAGATGGTAATCTGGAGTTCCAGATAGCAAAGGTCTTGGACTCTCGTCTTGTTCGTTGGTTGCTTCAGTATCTGGTACAATGAGGAGAGGATGTGGGTACCAGCAACTTACATTCTTGCAGCCAGACTGGTTCGGGCCTTTCACGTGACACACCCTAATAAACCTGGCCCTGAGGTTTCGGAGGTCCCTCATAGAACAGGGGGTACTGTCACAGGGTTACCGCAATGGAGTAGAGCCAGAAGACCGCAGGGTCTGGTTGCTCCTACTCCGGCACTGAGAAGAAGCTCTTCTCCATTGTATTAAACATGTTTATTTCTTCTGGCAAAACGGGGGTTAATCGAACATGCTGGAAATCCCTGTTCTCAGCTGTGTTCGGTTAGCCACTCCTTTTCCCTATATAGTCTAGGCTCTATTTCTAATCCTCGTCAATGTTAGCTTTTGCTGCACGACTAAAGAAGGGAGAGAAGTTAGTATGAGAAGGAGTGCTGGAGGAGTTATAGGCGACTGTTGTTTGGTTTGTACGCTTGATAATTCCTTAACCTTCCCTATTTTGTTTTCTTCCCTTTCCTACACACCCCGGTGGATTTCTGTGTTATGAGAGTCAGTATTTTGTGTGTGTGGAGTTTTCAGTTATCCCTTGTCTTTGTTGCTCTGTTTGTTGGGTTGGTACACTGCAGTGCAGAGTAGCGCCCCCTCTTCCCTGGGTGGGGAAAGTGTTGTGAATTCTGCTGTCGAACTCCCTCCTGTGGTCGTGAATAGTACTTCGGCGAGTTCTGTCTATGGGCTCCCTCTGGTGGCTATGAGTGAAGCTGCTGCTTCTGAGGTTCCTTACACAGGTGACGTGGTTTATCCTTTGGTTGGCTTCTCTATTTAACTCCACTCAGATCGTTACTCCATGCCAGCTGTCAATGTTTTAGCATTGGTTCAGTTCGCTCCTGGATCTGCCTGGTGACCTGTCTTCTCCTGCAGAAGCTAAGTTCCTTATTGTTATTTTTGCTCATTGTTTCTTTGTCCAGCTGGTTATCCTGATTTTGTCTTGCTAGCTGGAAGCTCTGGGATGCAGAGTGGCACCCCGCACCGTGAGTCGGTGCGTAGGACCCTTTTGCACATTCTGCGTGGTCTTTTGTAGGTTTTTGTGCTGACCGCAAAGATTCCTTTCCTATCCTCTGTCTATTTAGTAAGTCTGGCCTCCCTTTGCTGAAACCTATTTCATTTCTGCGTTTGTGACTTTCATCTTTACTCACAGTCATTATATGTGGGGGGCTGCCTATTCCTTTGGGGAATTTCTCTGAGGCAAGGTAGGCTTTATTTTCTATCTCTAGGGCTAGCTAGCTCTGAGGCTGTGACGAGGCGCCTAGGGAGCGTCAGGAGCGCTCCACGGCTATTTTTAGTGTGTGCGAAAGGATTAGGGCTTGCGGTCAGCAGAGCTCCCACATCCCAGAGCTCGTCCTGTATGAGTTTAACTATCAGGTCGGGTGTTCCTAACCACCAGGTCATAACAGGAAAGAGAACAGACAGAGGGCTACCTTAGGAGATAAGGCAAGGGTGGAGGCCCCGGCATCTTTGCCATCTGAAGTATCCCGGGGAACAGGGAGAGCTAGGGCACCCCCTAGGGTTAGGGCCAGGAAAGAAGCCCCTGTCCCGGGTTACCCGACTGTTATGAATGGCAATTCAGTACCACAATGGACATAGCGGTCAGAGCACATACAGTGATCTGACAATAACCCAAAATCATAGAACGAGCTCTGAGACGTGGGAACTCTGCAGACCGCAATCCCTAATCCTCTCCAAACAACACTAGAGGCAGCCATGGATTGCGCCTAACTCTGCCTATGCAACTCGGCACAGCCTGAGAAACTAGCTAGCCTGAAGATAGAAAATAAGCCTACCTTGCCTCAGAGAAATACCCCAAAGGAAAAGGCAGCCCCCCACATATAATGACTGTGAGTTAAGATGAAAAGACAAACGTAGAGATGAAATAGATTCAGCAAAGTGAGGCCCGACTTTCTTAACAGAGCAAGGACAGAAAAGGTAACTTTGCGGTCTACACAAAACCCTAAAGAAAACCACGCAAAGGGGGCAAAAAGACCCTCCGTACCGAACTAACGGCACGGAGGTACACCCTTTGCGTCCCAGAGCTTCCAGCAAAAAATTAGACAAGCTGGACAGAAAAAATAGCAAACAAATAGCAAAGAAGAACTTAGCTATGCAGAGCAGCAGGCCACAGGAATGATCCAGGGAAAAGCAAGTCCAACACTGGAACATTGACAGGAAGCCAGGATCAAAGCATTAGGTGGAGTTAAGTAGAGAAGCACCTAACGACCTCACCAGATCACCTGAGGGAGGAAACTCAGAAGCCGCAGTACCACTTCCCTCCACCAACAGAAGCTCACATAGAGAATCAGCCGAAGTACCACTTGTGACCACAGGAGGGAGCTCTGCCACAGAATTCACAACACCCGACAGCTGTGTCTTGACATTCAACAGACATTATATGGTTCAACAATGATGTCATCTATTTTACATGATCATAAAGTATACTAATCTTTATGGGATAATAGACAAGAAGTCAGCTGGTCTACATGAGTTCATTCTGTGGATACTTTTGTCTTTACTGCTAGGAAGAATGATATATTCACATTGTTGTTTAGCACTGAACTGTCAATTCTGTAGCTGAAACATTAACCCCTTAGTGACCAGTGTCAATTTATGTAGCAATAACTGTGGAATACTTCAACATATCCTATTGATTTTGAGATTGTTTTTTCGTGACACACTGTACTTTATGATAATGGTAAATTTAGGTTGATATGTTTTGCATCTATTTATAAAAATAAATTTTACAAACTTTTTTAAAAACTAGCAATTTTCAAACTTTGAATGATAATTCCTTTAAGGCTGGAGACACACTAGCGATTTAAAAATTGGTCCAATTTTGATGCAGGAGAGTCGGACGAGTGCAATGCAATTGTCATGCGTTTTTAGTGCGAGTACAATCCGATTTTTCACACCTATCATCCAATTTACATCCGAATGCAGTGCGATTGCTATCATACTGCAATGCGATTTTAACCTGGGCATTTACATACAGTAAAGAAATTCTTTAAGTCATTTACACATCATTTTAAAATGAAATATTTATATATAGATAGATAGATAGATAGATAGATAGATAGATAGATAGATAGATAGATTAAAATCCGGCAAATGATCTGCCGTGTACAGTATAGAGTAGAATAGGCTAGAATGGAATAGATAGAATAGATACAGTATATACACATAGAATAGGTGTATATATACAGTATATATACAGGGTGGAGCGCGGTAATTTGCTTTTTTGCACTGCATGCTGTGGCGGCACTGTCGGTCGAAGAGAGGGGAGAGTGGGTGTGGCTTACAGTGGCTGATGGGAGATTTGTATTCCTCTGCCTTTCAGTTGCCATCATGCAGTGGACACGTGAGGAGAGGTCATTTTGTGTTGAAGCGTATTTTTCAAATGCCCACTCGATCATTGCAGTGCAGCGTGCTTTTCGTTTACAATTCGCTGTTCCTCCACGCGGACGTGTTCCTGGACGGCAATCAATTGTAAATTGGGTGAATGCATTCAGAACAGCAGGGAATGTGTCATGTGTATGAAGGGGACCTGAGAGAAGGATTACAACACCACAAAACATCGAGAGAGTTAGAGCAGCAGTACTGCAATCTCCGAAACGCTCTGCTCGGAAGCAATCATTTGCTCTTGGCATTTCAAGACGTTCTCTCCACCTGATTCTTCATGATGAACTGAATTTTCACCCGTATAAAATGTGCGTGGTCCAACATTTGTCAGCATGGGACTATTTGACACGGCGGACCTCTTGTGAAGACATGTTAGCAACGATACCCCGTGACGCAATTGTGTTTTTTTCTGATGAGGCACATTTTCACCTCAGTGGGTGTGTAAACAAACAAAATATGCGTTACTGGAGTGAAACAAACCCCGGAGAAGTTCACGAGAGACCTCTGCATTCGGACCGCGTCACTGTGTGGTGCGCCATATCAAGAGTAGGCATCATTGGTCCTTACTTTTTTCAGGATAATGGTCGTGCCATAACTGTGAACTCCGAACGGTACTTGTCTATGATACAGGATTATTTTCAGCCGGCTCTTGAGGCAATGGAACTAGAGGATACATGGTTCCAACAGGATGGTGCCACTGCACACACAGCGAGGGTTACCATGAATTGTTTGAGGCAAATGTTTCCTGGACGGCTTATCTCTTTGAGGGGAGATGTGAACTGGCCAGCACGCTCACCAGATTTAGCCCCATGCGATTTTTTCCTTTGGGGTTACCTGAAGTCTAAGGTGTATATCAACCGTCCCAACACCTTGGAAGACCTAAGGAACAATATTGAAGCTGAAATTGGCAGAATACCAGTGGACATGCTTGTCAGAGTTCATGAAAACTTCAGAAAACGTATGCAGCAGTGTGTGGATAGCGAAGGTCGACATTTGCCAGATACACTATTTAAAACCATGTAATTTAAAAATTCCATTACTGTTCAGTATAATTAAAATATAAAATAAATTTTTCTAATGATCATAATTTTTTTATTTCATTCCCAAATCAGCAAATTACCGCGCTCCACCCTATATATACAGTATATATATTTCAGTGACATATATATACACATCTTTATATTTCATAGATATATATATAGAAGAATAGAATTAATTCATTTGTCAGCTTCTGTAATATCAATGCAGAAACTGACAGGATAGAAGACATGGATTATATACAGTAAATCCATGCAGAATAGTTAGATATTTAGATGTCAGTGACCAATACAGTTAGTATAGTGTGTGTAGAAATTAGAGGGCTTTTATGTATTTAATGAAATAATCCTTTCGGGGGAAAAAATGGCATGGGCTCCCCTTATAATTAATAGCCAGAAAAGGCTATGCAGACAGCTGTGGGCTGAGAATCATAGCCTAGGAAGGGACCATCCCCCCCCCATCCCCGGCTACAAACACCAGCATTGAGCCACCCCAGAAAGGGCGCCAATTCTGGCACTTAGCCTCTCTTCTCCCACTGCCCTGTAGCTGTAGCATATTGGGTAATAAGGGGTTAATGTCACCTTTATGTTGTAAGGTGACATTAACCCCATTAGTAATGGAGATAAGACACCTCTCCGTTACTAATCCCAAAGTTTGTAAAGGGTTAAATATACACACACACATGCAGAATAGAGTCTTTTATTGAAATAAAACAATAAACACTGTTTGAGAATGTTATTGCTACAGGTAATCCAAACAAAGCCATCTATCTCCTGTAAAAAATAAAAAACCAACACTATATCCATACCTGTCCGGCATAGTCAGTCCCACAATGTAATACATATCTGGGGTATATACAGTTTACAACCAGGAGCGGTGCTAATGCGATCACCCCCAGCTGTAAACTACTGTGGAATTAATGAAATGCTGGGAGCAGAGCTTCGGTGACTAGCAGTGATGTCACCGAAGCTGCGCTCCCTGCCAACCTGAACTCAAATGAACTCTTTAGCATGGGAAAGTCAGCTGGCATTTTCCCACGCTCAAGAGTTCATTTGAGTTTATGCCAGCAGAGAGCCCAGCTTCGCTGACGTCACCGAATTACTTTAGATTAGTAATGGATAGGTGTCTTATTAACACCTCTCCATTACTAATGGGCTTAATATCACCTTACAATACAAAGGTGACATTAACCCCTTATTACCCCATCTACTACTGCTAAAGAGCAGTGGGAAGAGAGAGGCTAAGTGCCAGAATTGGCGCATCTGGTGTGGCTGGGGGCAGATGTTTTTAGCCGGGGGGGGGTCAATAACCATGGTCCCTCTCTAGGCTATTACTATCTGCCCTCAGTCACTGGCTTTCCCTCTCTGGGACAGAAAATTTCACAGGAGCCCACGCCAGTTTTTTCCGTAAATACATTCTTTTATTAAAAACATACAGGTCCTAAATCTTACACACACATACTACTAACAGTATTAGACACTGACATCTATAAATCTAACTGTACTGCAATGGTTTACTGTATGTAAAACATGTCTCCTATCCTGTCGGCTTCTGCAATGATTGTACAGGAGCCGACAAATGAATTATCGTCTATTCTGCTATCTCTCTCATTATGAAATATAAAGATATATGTATTCTATGTGTATATATGTAATCTATCTTTTATAACCTGTCAGTGTGTTTTCTACATTAGCCGCATATGAAATGCTGGCTTTTCAAAGGACACCGGTGCATAAAAATCGCACAGCACTGACATGGTGCGAGTGCTGTGCGATTTTTTTATCGCGCCTATTGACTTCTATTGTGGGGTGCGATCCGTTTTCTGATTACATTTGCAGCATGCTGCAATTTTTTTTCCTGCCCGATCGTGATCCGATCCGAGCTGGAAAAAAAAAACGCAGATGAGCACACAATCATAGATTAACATTGGTCCGAATTCAAACCGATTTTTTATCTGATTGAATTTGTCCGATTTCATCGCAAGTGGGAATGAGCCCTAATGCAAATAGTCACACCACACAAAAACATGAATAAATAACATGTCCCTCATGTCTGCATTACGTCAGCGCCATTTGTAAAATGTTGTCTTAGTTTGTTTGCATTTTAGAAGGTTTAAGTCAGCCGTCACACTAGCAGTATTTGGTCAGTATTTGTAAGCCAAAATCAGGAGTGGGTGATAAATACAGAAGTGGTGCTTATGTTTCTATTAGGCCGGAATCACACATGCGAGAAACACGTCCGTGTCTCGCATGTGAAATCTAAGTTCTGGCGCCGGCACTCCAGAGCGGAGCGTGCCGCCACATAGCAACACATGGAGCTGCATGCTCCACTCTGGAGTGCCGGCGCCAGAGCTTGGATTTCACATGCGAGACACGGACGTGTTTCCCGCATGTGTGATCCCGGCCTTATACTTTTCCTCTGATTGTTCCACTCCTGGTTTTGGCTTGCAAATACTGATGTAAAATACTGATCAAATACTGCTAGTGTGACGGCAGCCTAAAAATGTAGCTGTAATTTTTAATTTTTTTAAAGAAAATTTACAAAACAGATTTTTTAGTGACCTGTTCAGTTTTGAAATTACTTTGGGGTTCCTATGTATTGGAAAACCTCCAAAACTGACACCATTTTAAAAACTACACCCTTCAATATTTCAAAATTGTTTACAGGTAGTTCACTAACCCTTCAAGTGCTTTTCAGGAATGAATGCAAAATGTCATGATGGAAATTAAAAAGTTTATTTTTATCACCTAAATTTTGATAACTTTTTAACAGGCTGCTATAGCTATAAGACTTTAAGGCCATTATTTGGCCATTAATTGCCATGGCAAATATCAGGACTAGTGTTGAGCCACCCCCCTAGTGTTCGAGTTCGGTTCGGTTCGTCGAACTGGGGCGTGTTCGACGAATGTTCGTCGAACAATCGACGAACACCGTTGAACCCCATTGAAACCAATGGCAGGCAAACACAAACACATACAAACACATAGAAAACACATAGAAAACACCTTAAAAGGTGTCCAAAAGCTGACAAACTGCTCAGAAGATGCAACAAACACATGGAAGAGTCACAACTACATATAGTCATGCGAAAAGAAAAGAGGTGGAGGAGTAAAAGGAGGAGGAAACACAGATATAGGCATGTCATGACCTTCTAAAATCAAGAAAGGCTGGAGTAAAAATCTAAAATCGCCCTACCAACACCCAGACGTCGTGACAAAAAAAAATTAAAAAATAAATATCTTTAGGTAGAATGGCGGTGGGTCCATTCAGAACACTTTCCTTAGAAGACGTAGTGGTACTTCCGTTGGGAGTTGTGCCAAAAAAGGAACCCAATACATTCAGACTAATTCACCATTTGTCATATCCAAGGGGCAGGTCAGTAAACAACAACATCGACGCGGAACCAAGCAAAATACTATGTACTGTACCTCCTTTGACGAGGCAATCAGGTGGGTCAAGAAGTTGGGAAGGGGCACCCTAATGGGTCGTCATGGACGTTTCTAAGGCGGCCCATATTATCCATTACATCGACGACTTCTTATGCCTGGGCCCAAAAGATTCGCCACAGTGTGAATACACGCGGTAGTCCACCTGTGAGAAGGAGAGAGCTGGAGGGAGAGTGAACACCCCAGAGCCGAGGGGTTAGATTAAGAAAGGAAGAAGGCGGTGTAGCTTGCTTCATGGGTGGGGTACTCTGCTGAGTAGCAGAAATTGCTACTAGGCCCAAAAGGATTTCCTGGGCCAGATGCCGTTAAAAAATAGTACTTAGGTAAACAGGCAGTGTATCTTGCTTCATGGGTGGGGTACTCTGCTGAGTAGCACAAAATTCTACTAGGTCGAAAAGGATTTCCTGGGCTAGATGCCGTTAAAAATAGTACTTAGGTAAACAGGCAGTGTAGCTTGCTTCATGGGTGGGGTACTCTGCTGAGTAGCACAAAATTTTACTAGGCACAAAAGGATTTCCTGGGCTAGATGCAGTTAAAAAATAGTACTTAGGTAAACAGGCGGTGGGTGGGCTACTCTGCTGACTAGCAGACACTGAAGCTTTGGAGCAGACCTCTGAATCCCAGACCATAGTATGAGTAAACAACTCTGCAGACGACCCCACCCACCTGGAATTGACGATGGCAACGTCATGTAAAACACAGCAAGGGGACTCAATAAAGAGTCTCCATTTTTTCCAAAAATTCGTCCACAGACACCACTTAAGTGGCATCAATTTCGCCATAGTTTTTTAAAACGCTTGGTGAGGTGATTTTCAAAAATCATCAAGCTTTTAGTCTCCCCAGGATGACACAGGGGTAGAAAAGTCCTTGCGGATCCAGGATTTGTTCATCTTGATGAACGTTAGTCTGTCTACATTGTCACTGGACAGCCGTGTGCGCTTATCTGTCAGCACACCACCAGCAGCGCTGAACACACGTTCAGAGAGAACGCTGGCTGCGGGGCATGACAAGATCTCCAAGGCGTGAGTGGCGAACTCAGGCCATTTTTCAAGATCGGAAGCCCAAAATGAGCAAGGGTCCAGTTCCACAGTCATGGCATCGATGTTAACTTGGAGATACTCTTGTACCATCCTCTCTAGGAGTTGGCTGTGCGTCAGACTTCTTGTCTCCTGTGACCTTGCAAAGGATGGTCTAAAAAAAACTTGAAACGATTGGAAAAAATTGCTGTTACCACCAGATACGATGTTACTGTTACGGTTTGAGTGATGACTCGATAGTCCCACGGTTGGCAAGTTAGAACTCAGAGATTCACTACGTGCACCACTGGTGTTTTGTGGAAAACAGATGTTAGATTCTGTAACAGTCTCTGCTGATACTCCTGCATGCGTGAATCCCTTTCTATGGCAGGAATAATTTCGCCAAATTTCCTTGTGTGCCGGGGATCTAAGAGTGTGGCAACCCAGTAGTCGGCATTACTTCGGATTCTGACAATCCGAGGGTCATGTTGCATGTAGTGCAGCAAGAAGGCACTCATGTTTCTTGCGCATCCAGGAGGACCAAGTCCTTGTTGTCTTGGTGGTGGCGAGGTGAGAATCATGCTTCCTTCCTCTGCCCTCTCCCCCCAACCTCGCACAACAGAAATTTGATCAAGGTCTCCCTCATCTGATGAGTCTTCCATGCCCAGCGTCAGTTCGTCCTCCACTTCTTCCTTGCCTCCTGCACCTTCCTCAACAGTTTGGCTGCTACCATGCGCCCTCGGTAATCCCTCTCCCCCAGCCTCCTATGCCAGCCGCCTTGGTGCTGCCGACCGTCTGGACCTTGGAGATATTATCCCTTCCGCATACGATTACTCCTGTTCCTCCTCCTTCTCTTGTTCCACCACCTGACTCCGAATACTGTTTAAGGTGTGCTCCAGCATGTAAATCACTGGAATAGTCATGCTGATAATGGCATCGTCAGCACTAAACATCTTTGTCACTATTTCAAAACTGTGCAGAATGGTGCATAGGTCCCTGATCTGAGACCACTCCTGCAGCGTGATTTGCCCCACCTCTGGATATCGTTGGCCCAGGCTATACATCATAACGTATTGCACCAGGGCTCGTCTGTGCTGCCACAGTCGCTGCAACATGTGCAGAGTTGAATTTCACCGTGTGGGCACATCGCATTTCAGCCGGTGAACTGGCAGGCCCAACGACTTCTGTAGAGATGTAAGTCATTGAGCTGTGGGATGCAAACAGCGAAAGTGAGCACACAGCGACCGTGCCCTCTGCAGAAGCCCATCTAGTCCGGGATAGTGGGATAAAAATTGCTGGACAACCAGGTTCAAAACGTGAGCCATACAAGGCACGTGTGTGACATTGCCCCGGCGAAGGGCCGCACCCAGGTTTGCAGCATTGTCGCACACGACCTTCCCTGGCTGCAGGTTGAGTGGAGACAACCATTGATGGAACTCGGTCTCCAGAGCTGACCACAACTCCTCAGCTGTGTGACTCACATTTCCCAGACATTTCAGTGTAAACACTGCCTGATGCCATTGAGCCCTGGTGACAGCATAGTAAGGAGGTGTGCAGGATTCCTTCTGCGCAGTTAGAACGCGGGCGGCATTACCAGACAGGCTTTGGGTGCAGGTGGAGGACCAAGAGGAGGTTGAGGAGGCAGAAGCAGTGGAGGAACTTCTAGATATAGAGGATCGATGAGCAACCCGTGGGGACGGCAAGACTTGGACAGCAGCCCCTTCTCATGATGTCACCATAGTTGCCCAGTCACCGACATGTAACGCCCCTGTCCATGTCTACTCATCCAAGTGTCTGTGGTGAAATGCACCCTGTCACATACAGAGTTTCTCAAGGAAGCGGTGATGTTGTGTGTGACATGCTGGTGTAGCGCAGGCACAGCTTTCTTTGAGAAGTAGTGGTGACTGGGCATCTGGTACTGGGGCACTGCGACGGACATAAGGTCTCGAAAATCCTCTGTGTCCACCAAGCGGAAAGGCAGCATTTCTGTAGCCAACAGCTTGCAGATGGTGAAATTCAACCTCTTAGCTTTGTCATGGCTAGGAGGAAATGGTCTTTTACTTGTCCACATCTGAGGGACTGAGGGCTGGCTGCCGTGCTTAGACGGAGTTGAGTAGGGTGTCCCGGGCAAACTGCTGGTCTGTGAGGAAGGTGCAGGTGGAGATGTTATGTTGCCTTGATCAAAATGGGGTGTCAATGTCAGAGAGCGCTCAACACCAGCAGGTGTTTCCACTTGCAAATGTCCTGACGACCTGCCAATCACACTGGCTGTTGTGGGTAAAGAGGTGGAAGGTCTGCGTCCAAAACCACGTGCGACTGCTGTCCCCACAGTCACAGAGGATGAAGAGGACACGGATGCACTTGATGGGGCAGACGGTGGTTGACCCGGCCCACTAGGCCGCATTGTAGCACAGTGAGCTTCCCACTGCAACTTATACCTCATATCCATGTGACGGTTCATGCATGAAGTACTCAAGCTAGTCATTTTTTGGCCTTTACTGAGATTTTGGTGACAAATCTTACAGACAACATGAGTTGGGTCATCTTTTGCGATGTCAAAAAATGCCCAGGCTATGCAAGGCTTAGAGCCCGTGCAACCTGAAGAGCCACCACGACTTCTGCTCAGAGGCACAGTTGGGGTTGAGGTTGCAGTTGTTGACTTGCTTCCAGTACTCCGTTTCTGTCCAGGAAGGCGCAACCTAACCTCGTCGTCAGACTCGTCACTAGCATCCTCCTCCACCTCCTCTGCTGACCTCATGGACTGGCGGACTGTGGGTTGACAGTAAGTGGGGTCTCCAATCTCGTCATCATCATTCTGTGTGTTCTCACACCCGTCGTCCTCAGAGCCAACCTCTTCCTGCCCTGACCGAAAAGTCAAGTTTTCGCTTCAATCAGGTATCTCAGTCTCATCATCATCATCTTCCTCATTGTCTCCACCAACAGGAGTTACAGTTTGGGAACGAGGGTCTACATTATGCTCAGAACCTTCCTCATCTGGGCCTGGATCCAACTCACAAAGATTCTGGGCATCAGTACAGATCCTTTCCTCGTCTGGATTCACAGAAGCTCTGAAGCAGACCTCTTATTGCCAGGCTATAGTATGAATAAACAGCTCTGCAGACTCAACCATCTGTGTTACCCCATACTCAGACAGGCGGCTGGAGACTTGGGAGCTGTGAGGAAGCAAGTGCGATTGGGGTGACAACTCTGAGGACTGGAGTAGTTGTGATGTTGAAGTTGACATGGAGGAGAGCCCACTTGAACGAGCACTTGATATCCGTTCAAGCACCTGCTGTTTTTTTGCCTCATCTGTAATTTTTCGCGATGCTTGTAGCGATGGTCATAAGAAAGGGATCATATCAGATTGTCCACGAAAAGAAGTAGACATCTTACTTTTGCCTGGAAAATGGTCTTTCTTCTGCAGATGTTACTGTTGCTTTACCACCTACCCCACGGACACAACCTTTTTTTCCCTTTCCAACACGCCTATTCCTCTTTCCACCAGCAGCAGGCCTTTTGCCACTCATTTTGGTGCTTAACTAATTGGCAACTCTGTATCTGTAGTTGTTGGCACAACAACCGATGGATGAAAACCGAGCAGAACTGAGTGGCCAAACTGTGGTACTAGGCCCAAAAGGATTTACTGGGTTAGATGCAGTAAAAATGTAGATACACAGGCGGTGTAGCTAGCTTCACAGGCGGGCTACTCCGCTGACGTGCAGATACTGCTCCTAGGCCCAAAACTATTTACTGGGTTAGATGCAGTAAAAATTTAGATACACAGGCGGTGTAGTTAGCTTCACAGGCAGGCTACTATGCTGACGTGCAGACACTGCTCCTAAGCCCAAAACTATTTACTGGGTTAGATGCAGTAAAAATTTAGATACACAGGTGGTGTAGTTAGCTTCACAGGCGGGCTACTCCGCTGACGTGCAGACACTGCTCCTAGGCCCAAAACTATTTACTGCGTTAGATGCAGTAAAAATTTAGATACACAGGCGGTGTAGTTAGCTTCACAGGTGGGCTACTCCGCTGACGTGCAGACACTGCTCCTAGGCCCAAAACTATTTACTGGGTTTGATGCAGTAAAAATGTAGATACACAGGCAGTGTAGTTAGCTTCACAGGCGGGCTACTACGCTGATGTGCAAACACTGCTCCTAGGCCCAACTTATAAATATTCGTTATTTTGGATGTCATAGCTGTCTGTTAAGTTGGTTACCACTTTGGCATGACTGGTTACAGATGTTGACTAAAACACCGCATCAAACAGATATGATAGCATGACATCACGAAACAACTTGAAGAGTACATGCACTAGTCACAACATTTGCAAAATTGCATACTGGTTTTAGATTAGCCAAAAACCATCATTATCAACTGACCTTATAAGGAACCTATCATCAGAAAGCAATGCAATTTAATTCCAGTCATAGTGCTAAT
The DNA here is from genome assembly GCF_032444005.1 of Ranitomeya imitator. Classification (NCBI taxonomy): domain Eukaryota; kingdom Metazoa; phylum Chordata; class Amphibia; order Anura; family Dendrobatidae; genus Ranitomeya; species Ranitomeya imitator. The sequence goes on along the minus strand of NC_091282.1, from coordinate 491,002,763 downwards.
CAGCGGGTGAATACAGTTTCAAACATATTCATCAGTCAAATGTGATGTTTGGCTGCAGGGAGAAAATGAAGCTACAGTGGTGGCCAAAAATTTTGAAACCAACACAAATTTTGTTTTTTGCAAAGCTTGCTGCTTCAGTATTTCTAGATCTTAGTTAGATGTTTCTATGGTTACTAAAGTGCAATTATTATTGAAAAATACATCAAGTTTATGCAAATTTACAGCACTGGCCCTTATTTTTCAAGACTTCTGCAATTCCCCCTGACTTGCTTGATATCTGCTTCTAGGCCAAATCCTGACTGATGACAACCCTTCCTTGCCTAATAAGTGCTTAGAGTTCATCACAATTTCTGTGGTTTTGTTTGTCCGCCCATGTTTTAAGAGTTGACCATAAGTTTTAAATGGTATTGAGATTTGGGGAGAATCCTAACCATCAACCCCAAATTTCTATGTTTTGTTCACTGAGTCACCTAGTTATTACATTTCCGTGGTGACATGGTGCTCCGTTATACTGAAAAAAACATTGTTCATTAGCAAATTACTTCTGGATCACTGGGAGAAGTTTTTCTTGGAGGATGTTTAGATACCATTCTTTATTCACAATAGTGTTTTTAGACATAACTCATCCTGCTGGCATTACACAGGCCTTTATGGAAGTGCTCACCTTTTCTTCTCCAGACAATCATTCTAAATAAGGTTCTTGCACTTGCTGGTCTTTCTTTGTCTCTCTGTTTGAAGTTCTTGATGATTCCATAAATGGTTCCATAAAAGCTCTTTTCAAAAATTGCAATGATGACTGTACGTGTTTCCTTTGAGTTAACCAATTTGAACAGATGAAGACGATGATTTCAAGGGTCAGCCTCCTTTTCAAGCACACTTTGTAAAAATCCAAATTAGTGTTAGTTTCAAAACTTTTGGCCACAACTGTATATTACTGCAGCCGCTCAGTTCAAGTCATCTGGGCTGTGCCAAGTCTTTGAATAGGATCTCAGTCAAGGAGCAGGAGCAGCAATTACAGCACACTCACTGGGGGCGATTCATCAACGCCGGTCTTGATGAGTTATTTTGGAGCAGATGCTCCTGATTCATTAAAAGGCTCATGCCCATTAATGAGTAAGGCAAGGCGTATAGAGATGTGTGCAGCTTTGTACGCCTTATCACAAACCTTACTTCAGCCTCCTCTGGAGTAAGATTTGTGGCATGGCAAATGCCGACACTAGTTATAAATTGACAAGCGGGGTTCAACCTGCAAAAATATGCGACTTTTCAAATCTTTTTTTCACTAGAAATCTGACAAAAAGCTTTAAGGAATCGCCCCCACTGAGCACTGATTCTTCATTTTCTTCACTGCTCCAGCTCCACTCCGATGACTAGAACTAAGCAGCTGCAGGGAGAATATAACTTAATTTTCTCCAAGCAGCCAAACATCACATTAGAAGAACAAATATGTTTGAAATGGTATTTACCTGCAGATTAGCACTATGGCTGCAGGTAAATATTGTTTTTGTTTCAGGTTTTTACGTTTAGCAAGGACTTTTTGGCCAGGGTCCATAATGTCCAAAGCAAAAACACTTCCATCAATGAATGGACAGTCCTCAATTTTCTCTATCTGGTACTATATTTTATAGTCACTATTGTAGCAATAACAAATTTAACCCCTTACTGACAGAGCCAAATTTTTGAAATCTTACCAGTGTCACTTTATGTGGTAATAACTATGGAACGCTTCAACAAATCCCAACGATTTTGAGATTGTTTTTTCATGACACATTATACTTTATGATAATGGTAAATTTAGGTTGATATGTTGTGTTTATTTAGAAAAAATATTAGAAATTTGAGAAAAATGTTAAAAAATTAGCAATTTTCAAACTTTGAATGATTATTCCTTTAATCCAGCTAGTCATACCACAGGAAAACATTAATAAATAATATTTCAATCATGCCTGCTTTACATCAGCACCATTTTTAAAATGTTCTTTTATTTCCTTAGCATTTTAGTAGGTTTAAAAATGTAGCAGCAATTTTTCATTTTTTCAAGGAAATTTACAAAATTTATTTTTTTAGGGACCTATCCATGTTTGAAGTGCCTTTATGGGTCCTATATATTGGAAAACCCCCAAAAGTTATACCATTATAAAAACACCCCTTGACATATTGAAAACCGCTGTCAGGTAGTTTATTAACCTTTCAGGTGATTTTCAGGAATTAATGCAAAGTGGCATGACAGAAATGAAAATGTGTATTTTTACCACCTAAATGCTGCTAACTTCTGAACAGGTCGCTACAGCCGTCAGACTCTAAAGGTACCGTCACACTGAACAACTTTCCAATGAGAACGACAGCGATCCGTGACATTGCAGCGTCTTGGATAGCGATCTCGTTGTGTTTGACACGCAGCAGCGATCAGGATCCTGCTGTGACATCGCTGGTCATCGCTGAAAGTCCGGAACTTTATTTGGTCGTCAGGTCGGCGTGATTCGTCATGTTTGACAGCAAAAGCAATGATGCCTGCAATGGTTTTCAATGGAGTGAACAACCAGCGAGAACGATAAGTACGTCACTGGATCGCTCCTGCATCGTTCAGCTGTTGCCGGTGTTTGACGTCTCCTAGCGACCTAAACAGCGACGCTGCAGCGATTGGCTCGTTGTCTATATCGCTGCAGCGTTGCTGAATGTGACGGTACCTTAAGGCCACTATTTGGTCATGAATTGCCATGGCATACATCAAGACCACACATACATGATCTGAGGGCACCAATAAAGAGGGAGCCCCCACACTCTGTTAACCATTTATATGATGTAGTCACTATTGATAGCAGCACTTAAGGGGGTTAAACAGATATGGACGATGCCAGCACTGAGGAAGCTAATGCAGCAAGTTGTCAGCTATAGTGTACAGCTGACAGCTGCTGGATTGTCACCTGTATGGGGATGCTATTCTCTTATATCTCAGGTCAGTTAACCCCTTCCCGACCTTTGACGCCACGTAGGCGTAATGAAAGTCGGTGCCAATCCGACCTGTGACGCCTATGTGGCGTCATGGAAAGATCGCGTCCCTGCAGATCGGGTGAAAGGGTTAACTCCCTCCCACTTCACCTGATCTGCAGGGACAGGGGGAGTGGTACTTTAGCCCAGGGGGGGTGGCTTCAGCCCCCCGTGGCTACGATCGCTCTGATTGGCTGTTGAAAGTGAAACTGTCAATCAGAGCGATTTGTAATATTTCACCTAAAAAACTGGTGAAATATTACAATCCAGCCATGGCCGATGCTGCAATATCATCGGCCATGGCTGGAAACACTGATGTGCCCCCACCCCACCCGACCGATCGCCCCCCAGCCCTCCGATCTGTGGTCCGCTCCCCTCCGTCCTGTGCTCCGCTCCCCCGTCCTCCTGTCCGCTCCCCCCGTGCTCCAATCCCACCCCCCTGCACTCCGATCCACCCCCCCGCACTGCGATCCACCTCCCCGCACTGCGATCCACCCCCCCATGCTCCAATCCACCCCCCGTGCTCCGATCCACCCCCCGTGTTCCGATCCACCCCCCATGCTCCGATCCACCCCCCCGTGCTCCCCCCACGCCATCATACTTACCGAGCCTCCGTCCGTCTTCTTTCCTGGGCGCCGCCATCTTCCAAAATGGCGGGCGCATGCGCAGTGCGCCCGCCGAATCTGGCCAGCAGATTCGTTCCGGAGTGAATTTTGATCACTGTGATAAAACCTATCACAGTGGTCAAAATTTAAAAAAAACAGTAAATGACCCCCCCCCCCCCTTTGTCACCCCCATAGGTAGGGACAATAATAAAATAAATAATTTTTTTTTTTCCTCTAAGGTTTGAGTTAGGACTAGGGTTAGGGTTAGGTATGTGCACACGTATTCTGGTCCTCTGCGGATTATTCCGCAGCAGATTTGATAAATCCGCAGTGCTAAACCGCTGTGGATTTATCGCGGTTTTTCTGCGCATTTCACTGCGGTTTTACAACTGCGATTTTCTATTGGAGCAGTTGTAAAACCGCTGTGGAATCCTCAGAAAGAAGTGACATGCTGCGGACCGCTGCGTTTCCGTGCAGTTTTTCTACAGCATGTGTACAGCGATTTTTGTTTCCCATAGGTTTACATTGAACTGTAAACTCATGGGAAACTGCTGCGGATCCGCAACGTTTTCCGCAGCGTGTGCACATACCTTTAGAATTAGGCTATGTGCACACGGTGCGGATTTGGCTGTGGATCCGCAGCAGTGTTCCATCAGGTTTACAGTACCATGTAAACATATGGAAAACCAAATCCGCTGTGCCCATAGTGCGGAAAATACCGCGCGGAAACACTGCGTTGTATTTTCCGCAGCATGTCAATTCTTTGTGCGGATTCCGCAGCGTTTTACACCTGTTCCTCAATAGGAATCCGCAGGTGAAATCCGCACAAAAAACACTGGAAATTCGCAGTAAATCCGCAGGTAAAACGCAGTGCCTTTTACCCGCGGATTTTTCAAAAATGGTGCTGAAAAATCTCACACGAATCCGCAACGTGGGCACATAGCCTTAGGGTTGGGTTGGAATTAGGGTTGTGGTTAGGGTTAGGGGTGTGTTGGGGTTAGGGTTGTGGTTAGGGGTGTGTTGGGGTTAGGGTTGTGATTAAGGTTATGGCTACAGTTGGGATAAGGGTTAGAGGTGTGTTGGTAGGTAGAATTGAGGGGTTTCCACTGTTTAGGCACATCAAGGGGTCTCCAAACGCAACATGGAGCCACCATTGATTCCAGCCAATCTTGTATTCAAAAAGTCAAATGGTGCTCCCTCACTTCCGAGCCCCGACGTGTGCCCAAACAGTGGTTTACCCCCATATATGAGGTACCAGCATACTCAGGACAAACTGCGCAACAATTACTGGGGTCCAATTTCTCCTCTTACCCTTGCAAAAATAAAAAATTGCTTGCTAAAACATCATTTTTGAGGAAAGAAAAATGATTTTTTATTTTCACGGCTCTGCGTTGTAAACGTCTGTGAAGCACTTGGGGGTTCAAAGTGCTCACCACATATCTAGATAAGTTCCTTGGGGGGTCTAGTTTACAAAATGGGGTCACTTGTGGGGGGTTTCTTCTGTTTAGGCACACCAGGGGCTCTGCAAACGCAACGTGACGTCCGCAGACCATTCCATCAACGTCTGCATTTCAAAAGTCACTACTTCCCTTCTGAGCCCCGACGTGTGCCCAAACAGTGGTTTGCCCCCACACATGAGGTATCAGCGTACTGAGGAGAAACTGGACAACAACTTTTGGGGTCCAATTTCTCCTGTAACCCTTGGGAAAATAAAAAATTGTGGGCTAAAATATTATTTTTGAGGAAAGAAAACGTATTTATTATTTTCACGGCTCTGCGTTATAAACTTCTGTGAAGCACTTGGGGGTTCAAAGTGCTCACCACATATCTAGATAAGTTCCTTGGGGGGTCTAGTTTCCAAAATGGGGTCACTTGTGGGGGGTTTCTACTGTTTAGCCACATCAGGGGCTCTGCAAACGCAATGTGATGCCCGCAGAGCATTCCATCAAAGTCTGCATTTCAAAACGTCACTACTTCACTTCCTAGCCCCAGCATGTGCCCAAACAGTGGTTTACCCCCACATATGGGGTATCACCGTACTCAGGAGAAACTGGGCAACAACTATTGGGGTAAAATTGCTCCTGTTACCCTGGGGAAAATAAAAAATTGTGGGCTAAAAAATCATTTTTGAGAAAAGAAAATTTTTTTTTATTTTCATGGCTCTGCGTTATAAACTTCTGTGAAGCACTTGAGTGTTCAAATTGCTCACCACACATCTAGATTAGTTCCTTTGGGGGTCTAGTTTCCAAAATGGGGTCATTTATGGGGGATCTCCAATGTTTAGGCACACAGGGGCTCTCCAAACGCAACATGGTGTCCGCTAATGATTGGAGCTAATTTTCCATTTAAAAAGCCAAATGGCGTGCCTTCCCTTCCAAGCCCTGCCGTGCGCCCAAACAGTAGTTTACACCCACATATGGGGTATCCGCATACTCAGGACAAACTGGACAACAACATTTGTGGTCCAATTTCTCCTATTACCCTTGGCAAAATAGGAAATTCCAGGCTAAAAAAATCATTTTTGAGGAAAGAAAAATTATTTTTTATTTTCATGGCTCTGCGTTATAAACTTCTGTGAAGCACCTGGGGGTTTAAAGTGCTCACAAGGCATCTAGATAAGTTCCTTGGGGGGTCCAGTTTCCAAAATGGGGTCACTTGTGGGGGAGCTCCAATGTTTAGGCACACAGGGGCTCTCCAAACGCGGCATGGTGTCCGCTAACGATGGAGATAATTTTTCATTCAAAAAGTCAAATGGCGCTCCTTCCCTTCCGAGCCTTACCATGTGCCCAAACAGTGGTTTACCCCCACATGTGAGGTATCGTTGTACTCAGGAGAAATTGCCCAACAAATTTTAGGATCCATTTTATCCTGTTGCCCAGGTGAAAATGAAAAAATTGAGGCTAAAAGAATTTTTTTGTGAAAAAAAAGTACATTTTCATTTTTACGGATCAATTTGTGAAGCACCTGGGGGTTTAAAGTGCTCACTATGCATCTAGATAAGTTCCTTGGGGCGTCTAGTTTCCAAAATGGGGTCACTTGTGGGGGAGCTCCAATTTTTAGGCACACGGGGGCTCTCCAAACGTGACATGGTGTCCGCTAAAGAGTGCAGCCAATTTTTCATTCAAAAAGTCAAATGGCGCTCCTTCCCTTCCAAGCCCTGCCGTGCGCCCAAACAGTGGTTTACCCCCACATATGGGGTATCATCGTACTCAGGACAAATTGGACAACAACTTTCATGGTTCAGTTTCTTCTTTTACCTTTGGGAAAATAAAAAAATTGTTGCTAAAAGATCATTTTTGTGACTAAAAAGTTAAATGTTCATTTTTTCCTTCCATGTTGCTTCTGCTGCTGTGAAGCACCTGAAGGGTTAATAAACTTCTTGAATGTGGATTTGTGCACCTTGAGGGGTGCAGTTTTTAGAATGTTGTCACTTTTGGGTATTTTCAGCCATATAGACCCCTCAAACTGACTTCAAATTTGAGGTGGTCCCTAAAAAAAATGGTTTTGTTAACCCTTATAACTTCCTAGCAAAAAAAAAATTTGGTTTCCAAAATTGTGCTGATGTAAAGTAGACATGAGGGAAATGTTATTTATTAACTATTTTGTGTCACATAACTCTCTGGTTTAACAGAATAAAAATTCAAAATGTGAAAATTGCGAAATTTTCAAAATTTTCCCCAAATTTCCTTTTTTATCACAAATAAACACAGAATTTATTGACCTAAATTTACTACTAACGTGAAGCCCAATATGTCACGAAAAAACAATCTCAGAATTGCTAGGATCCATTGAAGCGTTCCTGAGTTATTACCTCATAAAGGGACACTGGTCAGAATTGCAAAAAACGGCCAGGTCATTAAGGTCAAAATAGGCTGGGTCATGAAGGGGTTAAAAGACATATTGGCGGTCATTAAGGGGTTAATATCCAATTGACATATCCATGTTGACTTTGGCTTGTAAATATAATAATTATATTTCAATTGATATTATAGGTTTCTAATGTCTTCAAACTATTCTTCTGAGTCATAGGCATACAGTATATTTAGAATATTTATGATTCATTATCTATTTTGTAACCTGTCTGAAAACACAAAATAAATAATTACGGCCCATGATTATT